>NC_137217.1:13866956-13929456 GCF_949987685.1 Ammodytes marinus | reverse complement strand
CTTCTAAATTTGAATGTGCTGGCCTAATTAGAGGATGAATTTGGTTGCATAGTTTTGTCTGCACCACCGAGTCTTTCTCTCCATCCTTATTAAAGCACACCAGAGGGCTGTCTTAGTGTCTCAGCAGAATTAAGAGCATTCCATCACAAGTGTTGATTCAGCGCTGGATGTTTTTTTTTCCTGGCGCTCTTCATTTAAGGCCATGAAGATTTTATAATGCGCATGAGAAAAGGGACTTTGGATGCTGCGACAAAAAAACGAAAGCAGAAAAGTTAGACAGTAACCTAATACAGTGTGTCTTTTTGGTAACAATAAGGGCACCTTAATGAACTGTTAGTAAAGGCTTAGTTTATGCTTAATAAACATTAAAGAAGCATTAACTAACTTTTAATAACTGCTTAGTTAGTGCTTAATACTAACCATGAACTAACCGTTATTCTTAGTAAATTCCTAACCAAGCATTTACTAACTGTCAATAACTAAGCAGTAACAGTTAGTTAATGTTTAGTAAGCATTAACTAACCATTAATAGCAAAAAACTAAGCATAACATAACACTTAATTAATGTGCCCTTATTGTAAAGTGTTACCGTCTTTTTTTCAAACAAAAAAAGGGATTGAATCATGATCATCTTGATTTAATTATAAAGAACCGAGAGCAATGTAATTAGACAAGGCTGCGAGTGTTAAGAGTTGTCAGATTTATCGACAAGTGCTGATTTTTTAAATATGACCACCGTGATCTTTCAGCTCAGCAGAGGCCTTGTGCCTAGCCTAAATCCATCTCCCTCAAAAACACTTCTATAAATACCAGGAGAATGATGTCGACATGTCTTATAAGCATCATTATGTGGAGAAGTATTGGTCTTGTGGGATGTGACTTTTTCCACTTTACAAAATGGTATGCATTGTGCCAAAAGCAAAAGGGGCCTGAAGTATACTGTGCCTATTAGAGGGGATCCAGGTTTTCCCCAGGCCTCTGTTCAGTCCAGCAGGGTTTTTATTTTATGAGGGTATATTTCACTGACTCACTGGCACAGCTGAGCAGGGAAATCCTTCTCTTCACGGTCTAGTTGGGATGACTGATGCAAATATGCTGCTGCCCTGTCCAGACACTGACACCATCATCACACACTGACCCAGTTAGAAGGAGAGAGAGAGGGAGACAGACAGAGAGAGAGAGAGAGAGAGAGAGAGAGAGAGAGGGAGAGGGAGAGGGAGAGAGAGGGACATGCAGAGAGAGAGAGAGAAAGAGAGAGAGAGATGTTCCATGTCACTGGTAACTTACAGTTATTTTCTGACCCCCACATATTTTTTTAAAGTGGTTCCAAGACTATTAAAAAGCTTGGAGCCATGCATGGCAGCTCGATGGTGTGGAGGAAGAGCAGATAATGTTTCAGTTCATTTGGAATGTATAGTACTGAGTGACTGGACATTTGTCTGGATGCGGAGCAGCGTTGGACCATTTGTGATGTCCAAACATTCCCAGATTACACATGCTGTAGCTGTTAGCTGTGCATACAAGTCATGCTTTTTGAAATTAAATCACGTTTAATGGGTTTACTTATTTTATAATGGTTATGTGATTTTTATCATCTTATTTTATTGCCTGATGGGGGGCCCACAGTGTCAGAATTTGATAAGCCCCTGTTCTAGCCCAGACATATCGAATACCATATATTGCTTTTTTCTTATTTGCCATATTTTTTAGTGACCTGGCCCCTCCTGTTGGTAAGTTTACTAACAGGAGGACAACACAGAACATTGTTTTACAAGTAAACAGCAAGTGTTGTTGTGAACCACGCATACAGGAACATCATTTCAGTATAGACAGCTTTCCTCCTGTTACCAAGGTAATGATTTTAACTCATGACCAATGCTGATCAAGTTGACCATTAACCTCAAGTGGTGTGGTCTACTTTATTGTAGTGGTGTGGTGGTGATGATCAACAACCCGACCCAACCCAAGACACTCTAGCGGAGTGACATGTAATTTAGGGCTTTTCCAATAGACATAGTACAGTATGTGATGCAGGATGCAACCTCCTGAGACAATGTTTTGTAAAGACTTTAACAGCCATAGACTTTTACAGCCGTAAAGATTTAAAGGCTTTGGACTCTACTGATCCTTTAGCAGTTCATACTGTTACTTTATGTTTATAGTGTTATGTATCTGGGCATACTGCATATCTCTTTTTTTTCACAGGTATATGATCTGTAGGATCATGACATATTGCTGATGTCATGTATATCAACAGCAGCATACTGTTTTTCATATGCTTTGATAAAGGATGGTATCGATATCAGCTGTGACATGAGTCTGAGATATCATAAATCACAAAAAGCTATTCAAAAACTGACATTTAATTATTCCATCAATATTGCTCTAAAAACTGTACAGTGAACAGTTGACAGGAAATAATAATACAAACATATACAATATGCTAAAACCGACGCAGATTGAGGCATTGGAGTTGTGTTTATCACCATCACTGGTGATTTTGCATGGCTGGAGCGAGGAGGCAGCCACTGTTTGACAGTCCTCTGATTAATGGTGTGCTTCACAATGACAGATCGTACATTTTATTGCAGTAATCATTTGCAAATGTATCAATCAACTCCCTTCCTGAGCATCTGCAACTTGTGTGTTGTCTTTAGTGTAACCTTTTAAGGCATTCAGGCTGTGTGCACTTTGAGAAAAATCCACGTTTTGCAAGAGTTTGACTGCAAGTTTATTATCTGAAATGATTGGCTGCATGATTTGACCAACGATCATCTTTGTTATAAAATAATATGGTATGTAGCTTAGGTCCTACAATGTATTTGATCGTGTTGGCTTCAGGGTGGGGTTTAGGAGTCTCTATGCATATTAGGCAACGTTTTAATATGTTTGCTGAAATACTTGAACTCTCAACATTGTATTTGCTTAAACAAATTGCGAAAGGGAAAGCTATTTGACAAAAGCATAATGTGACCTATCCTTGTGCATCTTCAAGTGGGTATAAATGAAAAATCCTGGAGCTTTCTTAGTGGTGATAAGGCCTATGCTTGCGTTTCTATACACCGCTGATTAGCTTCTTCTGCTTAATAACGCCCTCAAGGTCATGTGTTTCAGTGTGTTTACTGCTCAGTGATTGTAATACAATTGTAATGAATATTCTTAAATGGTACTACAGTTCCAGTAACATGGCCCCTCTTTCAAATGTGTAGGGTTAGGGTACTACTTTGCCTGTTTGTATTCCATGTGTGCGGTGCTGGCCTTACTGCTCGTTAACCTTTCCTAACACGACTTGCATGTATTAATAACACTCAGCGTGAAAGGTCAATCGATGTGTGCATATATGTGTGTGTGTGTGTGTGTGTGTGTGTGTGTGTGTATAATTGTCACAGAGAACGCTTATGGAACCAATACACAAAGCTGGGTATAGAAGGTATATGGGCTTGTCAGTGAACTAGCCAAGGTAAATTGAATTTGCTCTAAATAATTAACCAGGACTGACGGTTTGATGTTGTTGTGTGCTTGTGTGTCCCGGGCTTAAGGGGAGGGAAATCTTGCTAATGGTGATGTGCAATCAAATGTATTGTGTAAATGGATTGCGTGCCCTTGCTCTGAGTTGCATACAGGGACTGCATTATATTGCGGCCTGCCATTTGATATATACGGTGACATAACAAAACAGCCTTTTATTTTTGCAGCAGTGGCCATTCATTGCATAGATTTTAACATGAAATTCAGATATGCTATTAAAACAATGACAACACCTCCATTTACACATGATCACCTTGGCCGTGGATTTAATCGCTACATAATGATAAATTATGTAATTGAATTCAGTTTGACCCTAAGGGTTATTGTAATGAATGTAAATGTATATATCTGACCTGAGTGACCAGGTTCTAGGGGTTTGAATTGATTTTCTTATTGAGATGTTGCATGTTGAGTCCAGGTTGACCTTTTCAGTGATGCAGTGCTTGTAACTGCTGATATATATATTTATAAAAAAAACATACAAACAGATACTGTTGCACTTTTCATGCTTAAGATGTAACAGCTTTATATTGTGTAGCAGAGAGATAAAAGGAAATATGACAGTACAAACAAAATTGTATGAGATTATTGCTACAAATTGAATTCAAACGTGCCTGGAAGAGTGGCCGGGCACAGCCACTTCTTGGAGTTTGGTTGTCATTGTGAGGTTGCCAGTCGGCTCAAGAACATCAACAAGAAAGAAACAGTAGTTACAGCCCATATTCCATTCATTGTTCAAATTCTGTTTGTGTACAGAATCAACACCAGCGCTACTGGTTAGTTGTACTAACTCACTAAAGAACAAAGGGCTTGTTTGTGTGTGTCTGTGTGTGTGATAGTGCGTGTGTGTGTGTCTGTGTGCACATGTCTTGTCCGGGCCAGAATCTTGATTTATGACCCGTTCTTAGCCGCTGTATGTTTATTTTGCCTGAGGTGGAACACGTCTTGCAAGAACACACGTGTCCTTTAACAAAACAGTGTGAAGCAGAAGCGCTAATTTTATGGGCCTGAAATTAAGCCAATTCAAATAGTTGAGTTTGTTTGATCAGATAAGGATAACAGTGCCAAGTTAAAAGTTGTCTGGTTAGTTTACATGCATGGTAGTTTGTTCATCAAGGAAAACTAATATCAGCTTAGCAGTGGCTACCAAATAAGTTGAAACAACACAACACAGATCAATTAATGACAAACCAAGCTAATGCTAATGCTATGCCCAGTTGCGTTTTACGATACCAGTTTAAAAAGTCTGTTGATGTGCTGCAGCTGGCGACCCTGCTGAGCCACATGTAGGAAAACGTTATGGTTGCCTGTAATGCTTGCAGATCACAGGGAACTGGACATTTTGATTGTTCCCTTTGAAGAGTTTTGTGACATAGCCCAGGGTGATTTCATAGGGAGGGATTGGAGCAGGACAGGTGCGACTTTAGATGCAAATTAAAAATCCACATACACAAACAAGCTTGACATGGTTGCAGTATTATTTAACCTTCGACAAAGACAGAGTAGCTGTTTGCCCTTGCTCCTAGTGCTAAACTTAATGCCAAACACAGATATGATAGTGCTATTTTCATCTCCTCGTGTAACTCTCGGCAAAGTTATTTAGCGTATATTTACCAAAGTGTCAAACGAGTTATTTAAAACAATAGCCACGTTGGAATCGCATTGGAAATGGATTGCATTATAACCAGTAATAGTACGAAGGGAAAACTGCAGCTACCAATTATTTCACATATTCTATCAAGATACATATATGCCTATACATTTGAATAACAAAATGGAGCTTATCCTTTTACAGTATAAGTTAAACATACCTTCCTAGAGTTATGCATAAAATGCAGCAAAGTGGTCAAGCTCTTTAGGTTCATATAGCCCAGTAAAACGGTGCACTTGAAACCGTGTCATAAACTAAACTTGTGTGGCTCGTTTTCTAGAAACCAGTCATCCCTGGTGAGTTTGAAAGTGTGGGGAGTCAAAACACACCTGATGCCAGACGTTGCATTTACAGTGAAGCGGGACTGTTCTGAGCGTGTCTGCTATGAGATAACAGAGGAGGTACAACCAAGAGCACAGTACAAATAATGTTGTGTAAGCACCAGTCATTTGCAGTTTTATTAAAGAGGACCTATTATACTACTTTTCTGGTCTTAATTTCTTGTTTTACACTGCTATAGAGCAACCTGACACGAATCACATCACAAAAAACTATGTAGATTTTCGGGAAGCTCTTTCTCTTATTTTGGCGATCCAGCACGTCCTGTCAACACTTGAGTGTGTGTGCTTCGGCAATCTCCGCTCCCTCCGCCTGTGCATCGGCCATCTCCGCTACCCTCCCCCCCTCCTGCAAACCCCACTCCGTTGTGATTGGTTACCTTCCTTCCGGAACACTTTCAGTGGCAGGAAGCTCGAGCATGGACCTATAAGGGCGCGAGGCAGACGCGAGGCAGACGCGAACAGGGAAGTGACAGCATTACCATACATGGAAACATCCGCGTGGTGACTTCACAAAGTTACATGCGACGTCACAAAGTTACAAAGGGTAGACCGCTTTGAACACGTGACTTCTCGACTAGCTAGAATAGTGTTTAGTGCTCGGCACAGACACCCCAGACGGTCAGCAGGGAATACGTCGAAATGCATGTAAGTCATTATTTGATAATTTAGTATGGTTAAGCATGACTATGAATCATCATAACAAAGTTTATAGGTCATAAAAGTCAAAAAGCATCATAGGTCCTCTTTAAACCACACTTTCCCACTTGCACCACAATGACTGAATAATTAAACGGTCGAGGGTGTGATTGCTTTCTCTGTTTAGCTGCGATATATTTGGTCACTGGGGCGACTACAATGATTAATTATCTCTGTGTTCATCAATGTTTTTGTCTGAACAAGCTGAGTATGAGTCATGGCCGATTGGCATTTCGTCAACAACAAAAAAGAAGAACATTCATTGTTTTTTTCTCAGAAGTCAACCAATTATTTGCCCCAAAGCAGATATGAACAAAATATCCTAAAAGGGCCAACCACCACCTTTCTCTTTTTTATTGATCATCACCCAGAAGTAGTTGAAAATAGCATACAGAGCCATGAGTTTAAGGCAAAAGACAACCAGTGTATTGAGTTTCAGCCTGTATGCGGTTGACTGCCAGGTGAATGTGAATCATTCACTCTACCACACCGCCTCACCCTCAAGACAACAGTACCACCCAAAAACTCCCAGATTCATGCAGGTTAGAGTATACCTATTAACCAGCCTGATTGTTGTGCACATCAGTGACTTTGGCGTGTCAGAACCTAGCAACAAGCACGCAAAGTTTTCAACTTTCATTTAATTTGCCACAACACCCATCAATTTTGGGTCCCAACCCACAGTTTAGGAAAACAGCCGACGCAACCTCTTTGCAGATGAACATTGCATGTTTTTCTCGGTGTGTGATTTCCAATCCGACTGTGGGCCCCGATAACGGCGACATTGCTGTTACTCATTGCCTCAGATCCCTATAGCCTCCGACTCCCCTAATCAGATTTCTCCGGTTGGGTTATTTATCATCGCCAGCTCTGACTGTGAGTGATGCTCGCCTAATGGGTTTAGCATTCAAATCTGCTGGCTTGATGCGACAGAATCCCAACAAGGGTTGTCATTCCCGTGCCGACAGCAGCTTTGCCCTGGCGTAAATAAAAGGGGGGTATTACATTGTTGAAATATGCATGCCTGGCACGGAATGGTTGTTTTTACATATGGTTCGATTTGTATCGATTTTAAAGGTGTTAAGAGGTGTAAAGAATGTAGAGAGTCAAGAAGAGAGAAAGAAAAAAAGCATTTGTGATTTAAGATAAAACTGACAATGATGAAGGTGTTCACCCATGCATTCATCTATCCACAAGCCTTTTTCCTTTATTGGCTGCTCATTTCTTTTTTTAGGGTTGACAGGGCAGAGAAGGATCATGACTCACCAAATGAGAGGCAGGAAATCAACAAATTAAGTCAACAAAAGAAGGTGGTGAGCACACGCACACCGATGAGGCTATAGTGGTGTTGACTGACAGTTATGGTTATGACAATAATTATAAGCCATAAACCAACAGCTGTGACAAACTGTCTTTTTTTTTCACGACTGCACCTGCACCGTGTGGTAACATCCTGCGGTACCTAGAGTTATGTGATACAGGTCCGCGTGTCTTATTGTTTTGTATAATCTGCAGTGATGACAGAAGACTTAATTACAAGACAGCTTTTTTTGTCAGCCTCCTTCATCCATTTCTCTTTCCTTTGCCGATGTTTTTTGATCTGAGACCATAAATGAACGGAGAGCAGAGTTAACGAGACAGTGTGCACGCGTGTGTGTCAGACCCTTCAGTCTTCACTGCCCCGCCACCTGTTCCATGTAAATAGCTCCATATGTGTGGATGACAGGCTTTATGTGGCCCGTGGGAAACATTCTGGACAGTCCTCATTACCTCATTGGTCATCGGGACTCCACTTTACAAATACTGACATCACCTCTAACAGAGGGACGGAAGGAAGCTTTTTCAAATTGTAAACTGAATTTCCCTCATTTTAAAAGACGAGCAATATACTGTGAACATTTAAGCTATATTCTGCTGCAACCTTACATTCTGCTCCGTAGGACAGTCGTTTTCTAAAGCCTGTAGATTGTGTCAATAGATCATTGATCAACCTTCCGTGCAGCATTCTAGACTAGTCTGGACATGCCTGAGGTTATGCAGTTTGTCTCCTGGCTTGATCCCGAACAGGAGATTCTCTTCACGCTTGCACACCACCCACAGAAGCACATAGACGTGTGACACCAGTCGACCAGGATTTTTCCTCTCTGTTAAACAAACAAAAAAACTGGTGTTGCAAGTACGCCACGGCACATCTGTATGAACCGACGTGACTTGAAGGTCGAACAACCTGCTAATCGGGTGCATTTTGACAACTTGTGAAGCGCTTTCTAAACAGTGATAGTGATAGTGATAGAATCAGTATGTGGATGTGTGTGTGTGTGTGTGTGTGTGTGTGTGTGTGTGTGTGTGTGTGTGTTCTAGGCACGTTTCAGTTGGTGTTATGATGATCTGTATTGACAAACCAACAGGATGTGCGTGTCTAGTCCTGGTTAGAACGTGAGAGTATTACTTGACTGTGTGTTTCACAATCCCTTTTTAATGTTGCAATAACATAATGTCTGAGCCCATATTTACAGGTGTGTTAGCATGTGTCTTTTTACTGCTTTCTCCCCTATTTTACCTGTCATAGTCACCTTTCATCAGCCTCAGTGTTGGATGTCTCATCTTTTAAATTATAGTGTCTACTTAGCTGCTTTCCCTTTCTCTCCTCTCTTTTATCGTTAAGTACTCAAGACTTACAGTATTAGCCAGCAGTGTTTTATATCACTGGGATTAAATTTCATTGAATAATCAGATGTCATGTTTAATGCCATGAATGATTATGGTATCACTCAATTAACTAACTACCCTGTAATACTTCTACCTA
The DNA here is from genome assembly GCF_949987685.1 of Ammodytes marinus. Lineage (NCBI taxonomy): Eukaryota > Metazoa > Chordata > Actinopteri > Uranoscopiformes > Ammodytidae > Ammodytes > Ammodytes marinus. The sequence goes on along the minus strand of NC_137217.1, from coordinate 13,920,434 downwards.
TAGAATTTATTTTAACAATTTCAAAACTAGATTAAATGGCACTTAATTTATCATAGTGTGTCCATATTTTGATCCTCCTTTAGGTGGGTTGATGGCTTGACAAAGTGGTGTATTCTTTCATGCATAATTTTGAGTGAGTGGCAGTGTATGCACATTATGTGCACAGACGTGTGTGTCTACGCTATTTGTCTCAGCATGACTCCGAGTCTCCCACTTAGCTTTGTAATTACCTTTTTTTCCCGGCTATTACAGTTAATTGGAGTACAGGTAAATCACTGCTGTATACTCATGCACGTGCACACACACACACACACACACACACACACACACACACACACACACACACATACACACACACACACACACACACACACACACACACACACACACACACACACGCCAAGTTCAACTGTGTGTCTTAAGTTTTTTTAAATTAAGTTAAAGCTCTACAATGACACGTATTTGTCTTTATCTGTTATGATTCTTTAATGTATTCTTTGCTAAAACGGATGCTTTGTGCATATTGTAAGCCCATGAGAAAGGGAAGTGACACTTTGACAGCCTGTTTGTTCTGTTGGTGACAACATTTAAGTGCAAGTGATAAATCTCATTGCGTATGCTGTCACACCGGAGGTAACGTAAATGAGTGTGAGGATGTTTTTTTAATTGAATGTAGAAAAGGAAAGTTAATTAAATTCTAACATCTCTTATGATTTAGTGAGTGAATGCAGCTTGTCAACACAATTTGAAATGACATAATAACTTTTTAAAAGCTTGAAAGGTTACTGACTTTAAAACCGTGACACGTTTCATGCCAGTCTCACTTGAGTGTTGCAGTGCTACCCTTTGGATAGCACTTTAAAAAATGCTAACACTGTACACACACACACGCACACACACACACACACACACACACACACACACACACACACACACACACACACACACACACACACACACACACACACACACACACACACACACACACACACACACACACACACACACACACACACATACAATCATGTTTTTTTCTGTTTGTAACTCTGCCAACACAGCCACCTGACTAAAGCTGCCACTCCACCTCTCAGCTCACTGCAATCTTTCCTCTCTCTCTATGTCTAGCTTTCTTATTCTCCATTTCCTATACTGTCGCTCTTTCCCTGCTCTGGTTCACTTCCATGCACGAGCACATATACATTTGAGAAACATTCAAGAAGCAAATGCACATTGATTATCAATCAGCTATATACAAAGCTGCAAAACTGAGATTTATTTATATCAAGTTCTTACATTGTTATTGATTTTTTACAGACTCAAGGATACTCGTTCATCTTCTCCCTTTTCCAGTGCAGACAGAGTGACAGGAGCAGAGGGACTGAAGAGTGAAGAGAGACAGACAGAGGCATATCAAGTGACTGAAGTTATACAACTCAAGTTTTATTTCAATTAGAATGTCAGAGACGTGTTACTTTAATACCATTTGTGACAGAACAAAACCCTCATGTGCATGAAAGAAAGGGAAAGAAAGCAATAAATGCAAAAGGCACAGCAGTAGAGAGACATGTATTTATAGGAGCTGCAGCAGATTATTACTTTATACATGTGTTTTGGTTCGGTCAACCAGTTCATATGGTGAACCCACATTTTCTTCAAATTACTTTGGTCTCTCTTGGCAGTCTCGAAACCAAGTTTAGGGTTGTATATATTTGTCTGTATGTGTGTGCCAGTGAGTGTGTGTGTGTGTGTGTGTGTGTGTGTGAGTGTGTTCTTGTGTTCTTGTGTGCAATTTTGTGACAAGAAAGACACAGATTATTGCACATGAAATGTTATTCATACAAAGCAGCTCTTGCGTGACTATCCCCCTGCTACAGCACTCACCAGCCTATTGGAGAAACACAACAGAACAAATCTCAGTGAAAATAACAGTCTGCAAATCTCACCAGGGAGATTCTCTCTCTCACTTCTCTCCTCATTTTCGGACTCTTTTCCCCAGATCGAAGTGCTTGTTTTGTACAGTAGGTGACAAATGAATGTTTGCTTTTCTTAATTAACAGACAGAGGGTGGGATACAGTGCAGTTCGGCTGTGTTTGTGGGTTTCTAGAATCCAATATTATTTGGATGGAGGTAGACCTAGAATCTTCTCACATGTATAGGGCATTGTTTTAATTTGAGGTACTGCTGTCAAAATCTGCGGATTAGAATTTTCATATTCTGCATAACTACTATTAATTTGCTACTTTAGTAGATTGTAGGTATTCGGCAGATCACATGCGCTTTTACATTTGTTGTCCCAAACACATGAGTAAAGGTTCTTGCAGGCAAACAAAATTCGATTATCTGGTGCACAGGATTTTTCAGGATCATTATTTTAGAAGCACATTTTTACTGCAAGGGAGTGAGAGTAAGAGTGACAAAGTTAGAAAAGGAAATCAAATCTTCACGAAACACAAACAGAAACACATCACAGTATTTGAGTGAAAAGTGATTTTTACAGAACAAAAAGGGGGTTGTTTTGTACCAATCAGATTCACAAACACACCAATGGGCTGCCAGCCAGTGACCTCTGGGTCCAAATGTTGTTCCAGTCATTCTCCCCAAAGGCTGACCTTCCCTGTCCGAACAGCACACAAACTCCACTCATAGTTACATGCGTCCCCTCACTAAATCACATATCCTTTCCCATTCTCTCTCTTGATATACCCTCTCAACATCTCTTATTATATTTATTTAACCACACTTAAAAAGGGTTCCAGTGAGATATCTCTCTTAATATAAGATCCACGGTGCCTCCTCAGCCTGTGTTGTCTTATAGCCCATAATGCGTGTAGATCCTGAACCAGAGGATGATCTATAGCAAATAAATGATAGGACCAAATGTACACAGCCACGTGCAGCTGTTATCTATTTAACTTCATGTGGCTCAATTACCTTACTTTGGTTAATGACAAAAATGGTTTGTCGCAAGGTATTTTTCCTGTGTCTTGTTGTGTGCAAGTGTTTGCTACGGTCTGTGTTAAAAGAAAAAAAAAAGTCATGAATCCTAAACTGATTCAAATACTGAAATGAACTGGAGTTGCAGTTTGCCGTGTTGTGTGTTGGCAGATATATCCCAAAAATGCAGGAAAAGATTGCAGAGGTAAACAGCTGTAATTTCATCTAAGTGAGGGAACATACACAAACAAGCAGTCCTCATTCCCAGTACATTCCAGTTGAAGTCCCGCTCCTTCATTTCACTCATTCACTTTGGTTCTCTCTCCTCTTTGCATCTCCTTTATTCTCACAGTGTCATCCTCTCATCCTGGCTGGTATTGTTATTCTGCTTCTATCATCTTGTTGTTTTCCCTCTACTTTTGTATGTCCCTTTTTCTCCTTTTCCTATAGTTGTATATTCAGTGGTTCTTTTCCTCCACTGTTCTGGCTCTTGTCTGTGTAATCTGTGTGATCTCTGTGCGAGGTTGTTTATAACTCCTAAATGTGCCACTTCCCCGCCCCTGACTCATTCTCCAGCGAGTAACAGTGCAGAGAGAGAGATGGATTCATTTTCATGGTGCTCCTCCTGCACACTTATCTTTTATTTCCCTCCAGATTATATTTTTTTTATGGCAGTTCAGCTTCGTCAGATGTTATGTGGTGGAGAAGTGATAGGTAGAAGGGGAAAAACGGCTTCCTCTGTATTTGCCCCTGTGGTAATGTTATAAAGCTGTGGTTATACATATATTTAAAACATTTTTTTACCCCGCTTTGAGTCTTGCTGCCATTCTGAAAGTGTTCTTAGATTTCACACTCCAACAAAAGCAATCCTTTTTTTCCGTCTGTATAGTAAATTGAATTATACGTATTTTATTGTTACTTGAACCATAAGTAGAGCTCTTAGCTGTTCTAGAAATTGTAAAGCACAACCTTGCATGGCTCATTGCTCGAGTGATATTCCTGTAATACCGTAGGCCTAGAGCAATAACAAAGGGCAAAACTGTTCAACACATGTTCTTTTTAATAATTAAGATTTAAATGTTATTTTTTCCTCTCAGCAAAGTCCTTGAGAGCAGCAGTTTAACAAGTGTTGGTTGCTTAGCAACTTACAAGTGGTAACTTTTGGGTTGGGATGCCATTTTATAATCATGGCTAATGTGGTTATGTCTTTATTTCTTAACCCAAATCAGTCAGCCGAAACCGCAGACAACAACCTGTTTTACAACAGGGATTTTTTCTATTGTGCTGTTTAAGGTTATTAAATTATTGGCTCGGTCTTGTTAAAACGAATGAAGGACATGTACTACTGTGCATTGGGACAATCCATTCGAAGTCCCCTTATTGCATGGATGAATATTAAAACCTTTTTTTTCTTTTTCAAATTCCGACCAAATTCTGAGAAGCAATAGAAATATGCTGGCTCTGTTGCAGTCCACCATTGCTCAATTCAAACAAGGGAAAACATCTTCACTGGACGGGGAATGAACCATATTTCAGTCCTACACTAAAGCCTTGCATTTGAAATGAGAAGACAGCATAGCCATAGAAAAGAATGGCCTCTGAAGTCTGCCTTTGACACTTATGATGCCTTCGACTTTTTAACCCCAACTTCCATTGGGTGAATGAGCCCCCCTTCTCTGTTCGTCCCCTTTTCTCATTTGCTCTCCTCTATGTCTGTCATCCCCCCCCCCCCACACACACCACCTCCAACTCTCTTTCTCTGTCTCATTACCTCTCTCCACCCCCCCTCTCACATGCTAGCACAATGCCTTCTCTTCTATTTCAGTGCCCGCGGTCATTTTCAATCGGTGATTGAACTGACTTTGTAGCTTGTGTGTGTGTGTGTTTGAAACAAGAGTAGTGGGAAAGAGCGCAAGATCCAGCAAAGAGGGGACAAGGCAATAGACAGTATAACAGGATGAGAGAGGGCTACAAGACAGAGCAATGGAGAACAAGAGAGAGAGAGAGAGAGAGAGAGAGAGAGAGAGAGAGAGATATGCTAGATATTGCCTTGATGTTGATACTGCCCTATACTGACCTTCCATCTACCTGCTATCTCTCTTTCTTCCTCGCTTCCTGCTTTTTCGGTCTCACTTAAACTCCTGTCTCCACGAAGTCTGTATTCCGAATGACCAGAACCAATTAGTCTTTTATAGTACCATGCATCATTTAGTTCAGTTGCCTAATTATCTTAAAATATGGGCAAAAGTCATCACATTTTTTCAGCAAGAAATGCACACTTGAGGCTCATGCATATGTAGCCATATACTCTCTTGTGTGTTTACCTGTCTTTTTTGTCTCTCCCTCTGCATATATCAATCTTTCTCCCCACGCCTCGGCTGTCTAGCATCACTCCCTTCCTCTCCTAGTATTCCCCTCTTCCACCATGTAATTTGAGAGGGGAACGCAGTGAAAAAAAAAATCCCCCCACAGTCTGACCCAGAGTTGAACCTTTGCTGGCTTTGACAGATCGCTGCAACACGATGCCTTTCATTTCATCCTGGCAAAAAAAGGGTCTCTCTCTCTCTCTCTCTCTCTCTCTCTCTCTCTCTCTCTCTCTCTCTCTCCCCCCATTTTTAATGGGTTGTGTCTTTCACCGCAAATGGGTGAAAAAAATCAAGTCCAGTGCTGTTAACGTGTGTGAAATGAGTGCATTGTGTGTCTGTGTGTGTGTGTGTGTGTGTGTGTTTGTTTCCACCTTGGTGGCATTGATGTATATGATGATTGTGTATCCGTATGGGGCCCATTTGTGAGATAAGGGTATAGCTCTAGCAGAGATAAGGGGCTTGCAGAAATAGGCTTTGTTTGGGCCAGTTGGTGAGAGGTGTCGCAGACAATTGATTGAGGATTGCCTCGGTCACACTTTTAATGCACCTCTCTCACTGAGAGAGTACACCCCAGGAAAACACTTCACATGCTATCCGAATGAGCGAATACATTGACGAGTCAGCATTTTTTGACCACATGGAATTGTCCAAATCAAGACCCTTATTTGATCACATGAAATCTAAAGCAACTCCCATTTTTACTAAATTGTTAGCATATTTTACATAGGTTTCTTTCTATATTTGATGTTAACAAAACTGGTTGCAGTTAAGCTATACTTATAGTCTAAAGTCTATTCTATAGGATTCAGTGGCTGGTTCAATGACACTTTCATAAGACACTTTCACGACAGACACACAAATATGAGGTTTAGGTTTCGTTTACATTGGTAGCTAGTTTACATTGTAGATGTAATGGCAGTAGCATACTGCGTCAACAGAAGAATTACATTTCAGGGCGGATTTCTTTTCATCTTAGTAAAGGAAGAGGATTCGAGAGGCAGAGTTGAGGTCATTTTGCCTTGACATATGGATTTTAAGAAAACCAAATTTTCATGCAAAGTTTCTATATCTCGAAATTCTATTGGGAATACAGCAGTTGTGAGTGTTATGGACACTAAGCTGGTGTTACAAGGTGGATTGAGTAAGCGAATGTTCAAGGAAATGACCCTGTTCTAAACACAGCCCCAAAGCCAACTTAATCTGCCAATCGTCTACTCTACTTCCGGCATTTTCTTTCAACATTACTGTGAATTACCTCGTTATATAAAAAATAAAAACTTTTTAATCATAATTATTATCACTTTGAAACGAAATGCAGTTAAGAGGTGAAGTGGAAGTGCTCCCATTATTCATACTGATAAGGCCCTCTATTATAAATCCCTGTCCGGCCAGTTGGAACATAACGGCCCCCTTTTGTTGTGGACCAAATGAAAGGTTGTGGTGATTCAGAGAGAAATTAAAGGTTATAAATGAAATTGAGTATTTCCTGCGCGGGGACATTTAGAAGATTGAGATTGTAATCATTACTGTTGTGACTGACAGAGAGTCAAATGGGTACTGGGGGTTCTATTGTGCAAGCTTAATGAAAAGGTAAAGGACTTGACATTGCAAAAGGTTAGACTTATGGGCAAAGAGGGAAGGACGGAAAGGAAGGGGGTGTGGATGCAGATAGACGGATGGGATGAATAAAGGTGGAGGGGGAGGAGATGATGGAGAGATGGAATGGGGAAAAAAGGAGGGGGGGTAGAGAGAGAGAGCTTGGGGTTGAACGAGGTATAGTGAGCTGGCTGGCAGGCACGACAAAACCCTTGGCCAGGTTGATTCGAGAGGTCTCCGGAAGGTCATTCATTTGACACGGTTGGCTGCCCTGTGCCATCCCTGACCACTGGGTCGTGTTCTCTCTATCTGCCCTTTTCTCTCTCTCTCTCTCTCTCTCTCTCTCTCTCTCACTTCTGTCTAATTTCCCTCCTGTCCTCTGACAAACACCCTTCCGTTTTCTCTCTGACCCTTGAAGTGTAGCTCAAAGCAAACAAGACAGTCTCAGAGATACATCAGGGGGAAATATTTGCGAGGGGAATTAATGAAAGTAAAGTCAACCAGCTATTTTTTTTCTTCTGTGCTCATTACATCATTACGCGAGTCATTTAGGTCTATGTTGGTGACCCAATGTTACATCATTTAAAACTCCCTGTCCTTAAATTTATTTGATTTGATGCTTGAGATCACACATTAGATAATAGGTCCTTCTATTATGTTGTAATGTCTGTAGTGTAAAAGGCAATTTAGCTCTGTGAACACAGCGTCCCTCCCATGGGGGAAGAGGGTTCTCTGGCCGGGTTGACCCGTTTTCCTCCGTTTATGGTCAGTCACAATGTCATTGTGTGGCCATTGTGTACTGCCAAAAGGGAACTTATCACTTGTCTCCAATAACTTTGATATGTTTATTCCTGTTATTTGTGTTGGGTTACAACAAACCCCCATAACTCTTCTCTTGGCATTGAAGAGCCTTGTAATAACATTTAAAAAATTCAGCTCAGGTTGTGCGAGAGGGGAAATCTAGGGGGAGTTCTGAAAATAATGTGTCTGTTTCGGAAGCTCCTTTAGTTTTCCTGTGTTCTTGCTGACATTGTTTACAGGTTGTTCAAATAGGGCTTTGAAGTGTAGTAAGCCACAGATCTACATCTTGAACTACAGAATGGGCTCTGAAGATGGTTTGCAGAGGGAGTTGACAGGGATTCCACTAGGAGCTGGGAGTGTATGGAGTCTATGGGACTAGTCTGCACTTGAACTCAGTTACTTACAGATACAGCATTGTTTCTTCTTGATGTCTATTACACTATTGGAGATTGTTGCTGGATTGTTTTTATACATTTTATTAAGGAATCATTTTATCCGCCTCGCTCACAGAACACATATCAACTTGCGAAACACAGGTGTTCCCCCCCAATACCATGAAAGACGTTGCAGTACATTTAGTGTGCCACAAAAACAACAGGGTCTTGGTCCTCCGGTTCAACCAAATGTAACTGACCTATTATTGATGTTATTGGTAACACCTGTACTTTTCCCGCACCTGATGCGTCTGCTGTGAAAAAGGTGTATTTCTTTACTGTGTCTTTTGTGTTCCGTGCCTGAACTGAAAGCACTAAAACAGTGTCCATGTTTGGAATCATTGTATACCACTGCATAGAGGTGAGCACAAGACAGAACGTGGATAAAGAAGGTTTAAAAAGCAACACACATACTGTATGTGTTTAATTTAATGAGGAAGTTATCGACTATATACAAAACTAAATAGGGGTCAAATGGCTTATCACATATGTAGAGGAATTCAGTATGTTCTGACATTCACTTGAGTGTATTTCTTTGTCTTTGACAGAAAAACTACTGGCGAGGAGAAGGGGAAGAACGTAAAGATCCAGCGGACAGGAAAGACAATGAATGTAAGCTGTTTGTACCAGATACCAGATGTGCATTGATATATAACAGATGATGCTTGTTTCCTCTGTCCAAATCCACAATGCTTAAGCCCTAGACAGTTTTGGAGTTCTTTTGTTTAGGGTCAAGAGGACATGACCTCTGGAATCTATATGTATTTGTGTGTGTCTGTACTGCATCTTTGTCTGTTTGTGAGCGTCTATGTGTTTGTATTTTACTATCTTCAGTCATCTGACAGGGCACACATAACCCTTAACCCCTAGCAGCGCAAACTCTTGGCTCAGGACCTGCATACTTGGCAGGCTACTCAGGAAACAGCTAAGTGTGTGTATGTGTGTGTGTGTGTTTGTGTGTGTGTGTGTGTGTGTGTGTGCGTGTGCGTTGGTGTGCGTTTGTGTGGGTGTGGGTGTGTAATTGCTAGGTGTGCATAGCGTATGTTGCTTCCGTTTGAGTTGAGTTTTTATTTAATTAAGAAAATCCGCCAAACAAGCAAGGGCCAGATTCACAGTATAAGCAGATGGATCAACATGTCATCTTGTATGTAACTTTTTTTCTTCATTTGCACACAACTGCACAGAGGAGATAGCCTGGCATTCCCAGACCTGCCACTAGGCGCTGGCAAATTAAATTTGCTGCGCGTGTTGGTCTGGACACGCTCCGTTGAAGCTTTATCAAGAAAACCAGAAATCTGGCTATGGTTTCAATTGGTTCTATCTAATATGGGCGCGCCAGAGCCCCTTTTATGGTACTCTGGGGAGGACGTAACCGGATGACGACAGTGACGTGCATGCGACGTCGAAGCCGTGATAGTAAACATCAAAGATGGCTGCGGATATGTTGTGTGAGTTTGAGACTGCTTTGGCCTCGACCCTTAACGATTTGGAAGACGGCACTCAAATCTTTCATTAGCAAGTAAGTGGAATGTTCTGTTTTGCCGACCGACAACGGCAAACGTTTAATTTAACAGTTTAACAGCTGTTCGCTAAACGAAAGGGGCTTACGTCACCTTGTGCATCGCTCTGATTGGTTGTAGTGCTATCCAACTGCGTGCAGTGGCATTTGAAATGCACGAGTAGGAGCCGCCCCTTGAGGTGGAAATTACTATTGATCGTGGCCAGACCCTCTATCGTTCAAGATATCAGGGTCTGGATTTCCAGGCTACAGAGGAGATACTCTGAGAGAACTCTAAACCCATTCGTCTCTATGATGCTATACCATTCAACGCTTTTAAAAATATCTGATAATTGCTGTTTTGATAAATGCAACATGTGCACCGTTGCTGTGCGATCGCTGCATTACATCTGCATCACTTCTGTTCCCCTTGGCCTGCCCCGTATAGGCTCATTAAAACGTGTCAGCATTTGTCATGTGGAGAATCATTTGAGAGGGTTCATTTTGAGGCCCATTACCATAGCTGAAAAACCAATCTCTGTTTATCTTCCCCACACTAAGTGGGGTTGAAGGGTTTTCAGCAGGTAATCTTTTATATGTAATAGATTACACTCTGGAAAGTTCTCCCGCCCTTGTTCACACTATAAATGCTTTTAATGAGCCCGGGGCCTTGTGCAGTATATATGGCTATGTCTTTCATCTATAAGGCTTTCAGCTGTGTGTTAGCTCTGCCAATAAGACATGCTGTTAAAGACTTGGCAGCTAGTCTGCAGCCTCCACAGTAAATGGTTTGCAGATGACTTTTCCCGCACAGTGGTTTTTCAAACTTTTTTTTCCGAAATGATTTTCGTTATATCCATAACTGATTATGTGGGGGTATAGGTTACTGACCACCAGTTGTGGTGTGTGTCAGTCACCCTGCCCTGTGATAGTATTACATTGCACGTAACCTTAGTTGGAAATTTCTCCAAAGCGATTAAAGGAATCAATTTTAGCCCCCCTTGCCACCTTCAAATAACTGACTTTCAAACGTGTAGGACCAGGAGTAGACAGACTATATAAAGGAGCCACATAGAAAATCATAAAGCTATTTCAAAGTACATACCATTGATTTCCTTTACCTTTTAAAAGAGCAAGCCGTGTCAAGAATGTTTTTTAGTTTTTGAGTTAAGTTTGATAGTAAAGTTCAGGTATTTTCAAACCGTATGACTAAGAGAAGTACATTGTTTATATTTATCAGTGTTGGTGGAAACTGCCATGGGAGACTTTCCCCTACCACTGCACAGGCTTTTGCTCTCACGTACAACATATTACTTGTTTTGCAAACCCTTCATATACAATAACATTCAATTGTAAATATGATTTACAAACTAAATGAAACACCATTTATAACATACAAAGTAGCCCTCTCAGCCATCGCACTGCACGGAAAATCAAGCTTCTGTAGTAGACAATTACAAACTTTTGAAAGGTATAGTGTAACTTAGTAACCACATGGACTCATAGACAATCTTACACCTTGTGTTTTAACAAGATAGGCCTGCTGGGCTTGTTCTCTATAAAATCGACGACTAATATATATCAGGAAGGGAAGTTATAATAAAGATAATAGAGGTGTGTGTGTGTGTGTGTGTGTGTGTGCGAGAGAGCAAGTAGGGCGGGCTGCATTTTAATTATTTACAGCTGAGCAACTGACTCCCCTCTCTCTCTCTCTCTCTCTCCCTTGCAGTCTACCCTATAATCCAGAGTTAGGTTATAAACACAGTTTAAGTTTCCATCTCTCTCTCTCTCTCTCTCTCTCTCTCATCCTGGGTGGCCAAAACGAGTGTGTTAGTGTGTGTCTGTCTACACACGTGTGTTTGACTTTGACTGTGTGTCGTTTTTTGTTAGTTTGTCTATTTGCGTCTATGAACGTCAGTAAGTTTGTGGTAGTTCTGCTGCCACACTGTAACCTTTGATGGCCCAGATTATGTTTATTTCACCTCCTAGGATTTGATCACTCTCGTCTAAACAGATTGTTACTCAATCACTCAATTATATTCTTCTGTAATGCAAACTGGGACTGTTCTCCTGGTCATCTGACTTGAGTCTACCAGCAACTCTGCGAAGAGATTGCGGTGCACATAGGCATGTTGGTTAACATTACATGTTGAAAAAAAACAAAAAACAACAGCCTTCCATGACACGCCATTTTTCTCTGAGTAGTAAAGGACCTAAAGTAACATCATCCAAAAATAAAAAAATGGCAAATAATCGCCCTGATGAAGTCAGAGAATAAACGTATTGGCACTTAATGTTAGCAGCTACACAGATGCGGAACAATCATATATACTGTATCTCGTAATTGAAAATAACCTTTAGAAAAGTACCCAATATCAAATATGAGTAAAGTAGAGTAGAGCAGGCAACATGTAATGGAAAAGCGCTGAAAGTGGCAGAAAAATGCACTACAGCGTCAGTTGAACAGTCATATAGGGAGAATAGCACCTATAATTCTACTGGAATCAAACACAGGGACAGGATGCAAAGAAAACACATTATAGGGAGACATATTTCTGTTATATGTATTAGTCGTCACATATGTCTGAGAGCCTTTCAGAAAAAAGGAGCGTTGGATATAATTAACAGACTTAGGTGCACATCATCACATGAAAGTCCTCAGTCTGTAATGTTCATGTATTAACAGTGCTGTAGCTGTTTGAATATACTGTATTGATCCCTATTGCCATGTTCTATTTGATTGTGGGCAAAGGTCAAGCTTAGCTATACAGAACCAGTGTTTCCCCTAACATTTTTTTTAGGCCCGGTGGTAAAAGCTGATAAAGAGTATGCGCGTGGCGTGCGTACCAAATTTCTAGTATAAATTGACCAAAACTAACCGTATTATGGATGAGCCTCTTTTGACAGCCCGCTACAAATTAGGGCATAGGGTTATGCCTTCATATTCGGTACGTTTGTACATTTTGTGTTTCCCTCAGGATTTTTTGAGACTGCTGGGGGGGAATGGACCTTCTAGTGGGGTCTTGGGGCATGCCCCTGCGGAAGAAAACATTTAACTTTTTAAAGTTAAATGCATCAATCTGGTGCACTTTGAGAAGCTAAATCTGATTTAATTTTTTTGCTCTGTAAACAGCTGTCATATATGTCCTGCCTAAAACACAAGCCATATAAACTATTGAAGAAAAAATACATGGATATGAAAATAAAATACAATAAACACTAAGACCTAATATAGACAGGTATGTCCTGTCTAGTATTCATTTCTGGAATAATCTGGATCATGAAACATTTCCTTTAATTTATCAAATATTAATTTTAAATACATGAATTAACCTAGGCTACACATCATGATTAGCCTATCAATCAAAATGTGTGCAAAATAAGCCAAATTTCGTATTCCGACCATTATATTTCATGTAGCCTAGTTCTCAATTTAAAACATAAAAATAAAGTAGCATTGAAAATACCAAAAAATAAAGCTTGTAGGGCTTGTATTGTTGTTCATATATTGTTTGTGTGCTCTCAAAAGCCTTGGTTATAGTGTATATATATAATACATATTGGAGCTTTAAGCTTTTGATTAATCCACCCAACCTAATTGAGATGCTGTATGTTCCATGACCCATTCCACTAACAATAATAATGTTCAATCCTTTTCTTGTAATGAAACAGTTTTCACCCGGCCCCAAATAACAAACTTTGCAGTTTATTATCAGTAATGGGGCCAAAGTAAGCTCAAAGGATAACTACAACCACAAATGCTGCTACTCTCCATCCAAGCATTAAAACAATTAAATAAATGCAAGTATAGCTATAGCTATTGCCCTGTTGTTTATCGCAGTTTACTCTACACTGTTCGTATAACTTACTGCACAGTTATTGGCAGACCACTGCTACCTTCGAGACATTTTTGTATTGCTCAGGATTTTCTTGGTAGAAATTTGTCACAGGTGGTAAGCCCTAGAGGTTATAAGAAACAAATAAATTACTGTGGTATGAAATATGCATTTTTTCAAGTTCAGTGTAACCAGAGGGAGCGAAAGAGGGAGAAAGAGGTTGAAAAGAGAGGCGGCAGCATGGTATGGGAAGTTGCTGACACCTGTCTTTAGCTGTTGAGTATATAGACAGAGTCTATACGATCTGTGGGTGGCCTAAAACACTTTTGCAAGAAAAAAGGAGGGGTAGTTTGAGCTTGTTCTGTGGAAAGTGAAAGCAGCCAATCCTCTCAAGTCTTACATCAACATCGTACTATTTTAAGGTAAGAGCTTTGAGGGTCTCTCTCTCTCTCTATCTCTCTCTCTCTCGCTGTCTGTGTATGCTCAGAGCGTTCCTCTCACTGCACAACTATGTGAGAAAATAAGCTGGCTTGACTAACCTTCCTTAAAGTTAATGATTTAGAAGAGGTGTTGGCAGGCTAAATTATCACCTTCTGAAAGGACCCATTGAGATCCCTTATGTGAACCACAAATATCTGCAGCAAAACTCAACTCAGCCAGAGTGCAGCCCCCCCCCCACCTTAAAAAAGAAAGAAAAAAAGTCTGACTGCTATGCACCCTGGCTGTTTAGCTCTTTGTCAATACAACTTGAAGAAAACAAACAAACAAACATCAGAAGTGCTAAAAGAAAATATGTGAATAAAATGTGGGTCATGGCCTATTTAACACTGTCTAGGTGTTTTAAGCTGTTTTGCCTAGAGTAACAGACTATATTCAATCACACGTGCCTGAATGATAAAAATTCAAGTTTTACACGGGCACATTTTTAAAGGCGATGAATTGCTGAAAGACTCCCTTTGAAGGTTATACTTTCTTACACACTTGTTATTGGGTGGATTGGGGTGTGTGCAGGTTAACCATGCTAACCCTAAATCACTTAACTGATGTATGAGATGGTTGGACTTCTGAGACTCTCCGCACATGCGCCTCCTTTGCCAATTCCTCTCCCGTATGAAGATCATGAGATGAGAAATCCCCACCCCCCAGATGAAAGGGCAGAAAGTGAGCTGGTGTAATATGACAGCTAAATTGACGACATTGGATGGACTAAGCCGACTGTTCTGAAGGTTTAATGAAAGGTTTCTTTGAGAGGCCATGTCAGCAGGTGAATGGAGGTGAAATATGTCTGCTCCCTCCTCCTCTCTCTTTCTCTCTCCCCACCTGCCTTCTGCTCCCCGTATCTTTTCCTCCCTCTCTCTCTCTCTCTCTCTCTCTCTCTCTCTCTCTCTCCCCCTTTCTCTGAGCTGAAAAGAGGGCCTGTGTCTGCTATGATAGACAGAGTTATTATCAGCTCCAATGGTGGTCTAAGGCCTGTGTGACTAGGGGCCTCATACACTCATCAAAGCTCTTATCTATATACCATGCACAACTTTACTTTCAGAGGAACTATGAGTAATGATAGCTGAGGTAACACATTATATATATACATCCAATAACCAATAATTATTTAATATGTGAGTGGAGGTCGATCCTCCCATTAAGGGAAAATATGGACTTTTGAGCCCTTCTTCTTGTTTCACCTTGTACATATGTCTACTATTATTGCGCCATGTTTATTGTTACAGCCCATTTTACACTTTATACCCAATGATACAAACAGAGAATACAGGTACACATAAGCTTGTTTGTTTTTCCTTTTTGCTAAAGTTTTTGTTGACCCAAATGAAAATATACGACCTCCTGTCAAACACTCATACGCTATCTCTCTATGTAGCTATGCATGTTCCTATCTATGTGTGTGTGTGTGTGTGTGTGTGCGCGTGTGCATGTGCGATAGAGAGAGAGAAACTGAGAGAGAGAGAGAGAGAGTGTGTGTCTCTGCTAACAGAGGGAGTTACTATTCTACAGCTACCAGCTACCTTTGATGGTCCTTCTTGATTTATAGCAACATTAAAAGGCTGTTGCCGGCGTTTGCATTTTTATTTTATGTTTCCTCTTCCTTGCATGAAGAGACGCTGTGACTTATTAGTGCGACAAATACTGCAGAGGACAGTGGTTTGGTGTGTGTGTGTGTGTGTGTGGAAAGACGAGTGTGTGTGTGTGTGTGGGAGGGGGGTCGGACTGCCAATGCTGCATGCATTTCAATGATTACATTTCAAATCTCTCATCATACTTTTCCTTGAAAGTTCTCTGCTTTTGAATAGAAAGGGGCAAATTAATAGGATTCTGCTATTTAAAAAAATGTGTGAGCGAGAACAAAATTGATGCAATTTCAATTTACTTACATTTTTCTTTTATGTTACTGGACACATTTACCAGAACACAGAGGGAATAAGATGAACTCACATGGAGACACATTATTGACAGCTGTTGTGTTTATTCTCGTATGCATCATGCAGTCATCACACCACACATCAATGGAATGATCCGCTTTGACAATTCTGTTAGAAACAAACTACATTCCCGTCCGAGGAAACATGCTTTTACGTGACACTGTGTGTCTAAATGCATAGGCCTACTATTGTTCACTGTTCAAACTGCAGCTCAAGACAAAAATGGAATCTGACACCACCTTGCATTGGGCCCCTGGGCTAGTGAGAGACAATATGTTGTTCTAATATGCAAATTTAGCATTACGAATTCAGTGAAAATGAGCGTGTGAGATGATCACACCATTAAAAGTTAGCATTTGCAATGTAATATGTTAATCAGGCCAGATGGGACCATTCTGTTTGTGTAAATTAACTCCCTCTACTTCTTTGACGTTAGATCTGGAGAGATAATCCTTGACAGGCCTTTGAGAGTGTTTTCATTTGAAATTTACAGAATTTGTGTGAGTTATATCGGAGGAAACATTCGTGTTGAAGTATGCAACCTTAGGAAATAACTCGACCTGACGCCCTCACACTATAAACATTGGTCATACGCAGTGCATTCCAAAAATAAATACACACTTTTTTACCTTAAACTTGCTGACACTGCTACAGTGTGTGTCTTGTGCAGGACAATGACAACATAGAGTTTAGTGCCAGTTCCTATAATGTGCATTACTGTTATGAAAATGTATAACGGTAATAGCCCAAAGGTATTTTCTTGCCATTTCCTACTATTAAGCAAAGTAGCTAAGTGTTTCATAGAACCCATATTTTTATAATTATGAATACCTCGTCATTATGAAGGTGTAACATACAACAGTGGAAATATACCAGGCCACGTGGTAACTGTGTGAATGAAAAACACTATATTTATGCTCCACCCCAACCACCTCCCACTCCCTATGGTGAACATAGATCGCACAGGATTTGACACCTTGAGACAGGGGCTTGCTACCTGCCTGTGGTAAGGTGTAGGCAACACATGCAGTTTAATTAGGGTAAGGTTTACAACAAAAAGTGGTTTTGGTTGAATCTCAATAAAAGTAAGATCCTTCACACCATCTTAAAAATGCACTCAGTTCAACATGTATATCACTGTATTACATACTTTCTTCAGAACTATTAAAAAACGCAAGTAAAAATGAGTGTGTTTGTTTCATGGTTGCTTTTTTTGTCTTGTTTGCTGCCTGCCAAAAGTAGTGTAGTTGGGTAGTGTGTTTAGTTATCCTACCCATCACTTTAAATGTAATGAATATACGTTTGCAGAGTGAATGTAATACATGTTGTGTGGCTTACTCAAAGTAACGGACGGAGTTGCTGGAATCTGCTGGTTTGCTGTGACAATACAATGTTATATTATTCAGTTATTTGGCTATTTTGATAAGGATTCAGATTTTAGATGATTATTTGAATTTGAATGATCATATTTCACATATTTGTGCTGTTATTGTGGATCACACTCATGACAAGCCTTCATTCATCTGTAACGCGCCCCACACACATCCTGCGTCTACCTCTGGAGCGCGTCGCCTTACCTTACTGCTGCCTCTCTCGGACTTTTCTCGGACACACATGCAACGTCTCAGCAGCTGCTGCTGCAGCGCTGCTTCTAAAAGCCCTATCTTTCTACATAGAGTTTTCATAGATAATTCCCATTAAAAATGAAGTTATTTCATGTCATCTATGATGCATATGATTTATATTGAGTCTGGACAGTAATCCGTGCGCCCCATTGCCATTTTTTTTCTTTTTTTTTTGCCATATTTTCGCTTGTTGGAAGTTTTATTTTGAAGGGGACACACCAGGAAATGGTGAAATTACAGCGAAAGCTGCCAGTATGAAGTCAATATGACTCTCAACAGAGTATTTCAAAAATCACTTTACTGATTTATACGGGAGAGAGAGAGGGGGGTGTGGTCGGGGAAGAAGAAGGCCGTAGACACAGATAGAGCAACGGAAAACTGTTGCGCTCATCATGATCTTTTTTATTTCTTCACTATATTGGATCTCTATATGTGTCATTTATCCAAAAATGAAATGCCAGAACTAATTGAAAATTAGGTTTTAAATCCCTCGGATTTTGATTGCACAATTAAATCGTGAAATAAAGGGATTATTCGCGTATACGACTGAGGGATGTTTTATTTTGAAATAAACACACCGGGTAAACGTGTAACTAGAGTGAATGCTGCTGGTATGACTGTCAACAGAGTATTTCTCTATCAGTTAAAGCACAGAGACGCGAGAGAGACGCGCTGCTCTCAGAAAAAAATAGGCGAGCCTCCTGAGGTGAAGGGGAGCGGCGCTGCAGACGTGCCTCCGACGCGCCTCAGCAGTGCGTCTGAGGTTGGATGTGTGCTCGCTCTACGTTGATTTCACAGTCTGTGACCAAAAGTCAGACGCAGACGCGAGGTAGACGCGCAGTAGAGGTAGGATGTGTGTGGGGCGCGTAAATCTTCCACAAAAACATGGCATTTCTTTACACAATCTGCACTTTATGTTAAGGTTGTGCCAGTCACACATTATAATCCCTGATTTAAAAAACACTGGGTAGCACACTTCTTTTTAATTTTACCAGCGGTGCTAATATCTAATTATGATAGCCTTCCACTTATGGATAAATGCAGGAAAACAGCTGTGTTCACTATAAACTAACTATTGGCACACAGCAAACTCCTGTTAAATCCGTTATTTTGATTCCCTGAATACTGTCCATTATCCAAACAACGCTGAGCTGTCTCTCACACAAGCCAATATCCTCTCTTTAGCCAAAATCAGTATTAGTTTTCCACCACTGTCCCGGGGCTTGTTCTGGCTCTCTGGCTCTCCATAATCCGGGGGCATATTCTAACATCCTTAACCCAGCAGCGAGCTTTGTTTTTTGGGCTTGAGTCCAGCTCCGCTCTTGGGAGGTCCAACCAGAGACCCTCCCAAAAAAAACCCTCCAGTCATTTTTTTGGCATGAAGGATTTTTTATTTTTTCAATCACGCTGTCCCAATCCCCGGGACGATTAGAGGTCGTCACAGTGCAGTTTATAGAAAGTGCAGAGCAACAGAATGTTGTTTTGGAAAGTTGTAATGTTCCCTTGTGTGAGTGAATAAGGCTTGGAAAGCAGAAAGCACAAAAAAGGCTTGTACAATACAGATAAAAAAAATAGGTTGCTTATCTTTTAATACATTTTCCTTAACCAGAAAGTCTTGTTTTTCCAAATCCCACAGGAGTCAGGGTTGTCCGAGCAAATTAAAATGTTCTGCATAGACATTCATTGAAATTCCTCACCACGTCTTATTCATGCTCGGAAAATTTGAATAGAATATATTTCCATCTTTTCCATCGCTCGTGCTCATTATCTCTAGTCAATCTGAAAAGTAACATAGGATCTGAAGCTTTCGACACACACACATATTTTGTGCAGTATCGCACAGTGATGTCCTGTACCATTTATGCATTGCAGTGTATAATATTTGCTGAGAAAACAGATACTTGTCTGTCCTTGTGTCATATAGCCTAATCCATCCTCCAACTCCATGTAGGCGTCCATTTGAGACTACACAGCATAGCAGTGCACCAGCAATATGGTTAAATTAATTTCTTATATTCTTTTCAAGTGAGAAAAATTTGGTCTGTGTATTTACATTGGATATTTGTTTAAGAAGAGCAAATTAAGAGAGAGACCATTGTTCTTACATACTTCTATTCAGATTAGCCAATGCCGCTTTGCAGCCATCTGCAAAATCTCTTAAACACTCCACTTTGAGGTTTTAAATAGGCATGCACTCGTTGACTTTTCATCTGTTCAATTGAACTTAAACATGCTCTCTCTCTCTCTTTCTCTCTCTCTCTCCGCCATTATTTTGTCAGCATGAGGTCATTGTCTAATCCAAGCCCAATGATGTCACATCCTTCATAAACAAGTCCGACTTCCTCTCAAGGGTCCATATCAGCTCAGTTTATCCTGTGAGTGCCCCGCCGGGACGCACAGTTTATTTCAGTGTCATTCCCTCCCCCCAACATACTGCTAGACGATGGATTAGTTTAGATTGTTTTTAGTATAGCTGATTCAATATAATTACTCACTACCACACCAGACTTTTCTTCTTGCTGCAGTGTTTGACAGTGCATAGGAATAGGCTAGCAGTGTGCTGCACATGCCGTAAATACCAGCTTGGCGTGTCAAGATTTTATCCCAAAATCAGTGAGAGCATCTGACTTTTCACTGTGTTGTTGCTGGAGTAGCCTTTGGACTGTATAGCAGTGTGGAACGAGTGTGCAACCATAAACCTACACTGATGTCATACAACTCTCGGGGACCACTCGGAATGTGGAATTCAACAGCTTCACTCAGCTCGACCATTTTTTAAATGGCCCCATGGCTCCTGTAGAGGAGTATTGCAGTCCAGCTTGTAGTTCTGTAACTCAGCAAGGTAGACGGAATGGCTTTGAAATGATTTTTGGAGTTTTTATTGAGTGAGGCACAGCTGTAACCTGCCTGCAACAACATGGGCTGGGTTACTGTATTCAGCCAAGGTAATCACAGCAGTCTAGATGAGCTTTAAAGCTGATGGTTGCTGGTGGGGAAAAAAGGGACCTTTTTTTAGAAAATGTTTTGCCAAAGCCCCTCCTCACTGTGTTTTTTCTCAGGGAAGGTTGATACGGGTTAGGAGTTTAAAACTGCTACACACCCATGTGTTTAAACAGTTCTCCACCACATGTGTTATCAGCTGAGCCATTAATGTGGGAAAGCCCCGCAGGCAGAATGACATCATGCCCTGTGTAAAACTAGATATAGTTTAACTCAAAAGGGTGTAACTGGGAAAGTTTAGGAAATGGGAGAGATTTGATGAAAACAAGTGAAACTAGTGGAAACAAACACAGCAAAAGAAGCCTTCTAACTCTTAAAGTGTGAGTCTAAACGCTGTTACATACTCCGCGAGAAGAAAGAACAAAGTTCTCGGTGACAGAGCTGCGAGAAGTTCTTTCTGGTCTGACATTACATACTTCACGAGAACTCAACTGCCGAACTCCTCACCGCGGCGCATTGTTACCATGGTAATTGACTCAGTAGCGCCAGCTGATTTCACTTCGCTTTCCTCATTGATTTCAGACTGACCAATACCAACACAATAGTTCTCGGACAAGCTGCGAGAAGAAAGTTCGGCCCGGGTGATGTGTCGAGAACAAGCTACGAGAACAGCTAAATAAGAGCTGTCTCGCAGCTCTGTCACCGAGTCCTGCGCGAGGAGGCTACGCTACGGGATGGGGAAAAAATAAATAAAAAAAAAATCTTAAAAAAAAAAAAAAATTGTCAGCGGCTGCTGCCGTGAGCCGCTGCCCATTCACGAGCACTCACGGGCGGTTAGTCTCTCAGTAGCCTCCCGCAGCAGTCTCAGCCTGCAGTCAGAGCAGAGAGGAGACACACACAACTCCGCGTTCAGGCTGCGCAGCACATTAATCGCAGGTAGCATTTTGAGCTAAATCTGACCACTTTCCAAATCCTCCGGGCGACTTTTTTTTTTGTCAAAAGCGACTAGCGACAAATCTACAGACTTTAAATGGTGTTATTGTAAACTTCTGTGGTGTTTGGAGACTCTGACTTGAAAGCACGTATCACTCTACTGTGCTCAACGAGCAGCGGGTGCTGCCGTGAGCCCCTGCCCATCCAAGAGCACAAATAGGCCTTTCACATCGCCGCAAAATCGGCGCTAGTTCTGGGCTAGTTCGGAGTTAGAGCCAGTGTTTTGGTTTCACACCGCCAGAAAGCCTGCTCCGGGCCGTAAAAACCGGTTCAACTCATACCCCAGGATTGAGCAGGGTTTGAAGTGAACTGCTTGCGCCAGCAGACGGGGGAGGAATTATCCTGACCAACCAGACCAACCAAAACCTCATGCCCGCCATGTTTAAAAACACCGCTACTACGAGACGTAAACATAACATAATTACCGAACGTAGCGATCAAATTGAACGGCGAGAATACGCTGTATGGGTCCTGTTTGGTTAAGAAAGCAAAGCGAGAGCTAACACGTGTAAAAATAAGACGTATTTGCCGCTGTTGTTGTGCTTAAAGCTAGCGGTAGCTTTAGCGTTAGCCACAAGAGCAGCGACGTCGGGCGACGTACACACACGTTTACAGTGACGTCATGACGTTGCTCTCTTGCCGGCTCCATGGCTGTCTCCGGTCGATGTGAAACCGACCGGTTCATAACTGGGATAAGGCTGTAACCAGTTTTGAACTGACCCCAACACCAGCCTGGAACTGACTCTTGGTTCATTTTGGTGTGAAAGGCCTATTATAGGCCTTTCACACCGCCGCAAAATCGGCGCTAGTTCTGGGCTTGTTCGGAGTTAGAGCCAGTGTTTTGGTTTCACACCGCCAGATAGCCTGCTCCGGGCCGTAAAAACCGGGGGAACTCATACCCCAGGATTGAGCAGGGTTTGATAAGAACTGCTTGCGCCAGCGGCTGGGGGAGGGATTATCCTGACCAACCAGAGCAACTCAAACCTCATGCCCGCCATATTTAAAAACACCGCTACTACGAGACGTAAACATAACATAATTACCGAACGTAGCGATCACATTGACCGGCGAGAATACGCTGTATGGGTCCTGTTTGCTTAAGAAAGCAAAGCGAGAGCCAACAAGTGTAAAAATAAGACGTAATCGCCGCTGTTGTTGTGCTTAAAGCTAGCGGTAGCTTTAGCGTTAGCCACAAGAGCAGCGGCGTCAGGTGACGTACACACACGTTTACAGTGACGTCATGACGTTGCTCTCTTGCCGGCTCCATGGCTGTCTCCGGTCGATGTGAAACCAACCGGTTCATAACTGGGATAAGGCTGTAACCAGTTTTGAACTGACCCCAACACCAGCCTGGAACTGACTCTTGGTTCATTTTGGTGTGAAAGGCCTATTACAGGCGGTTAGTCTCTCAGTAGCCTCCCGCAGCAGTCTCAGAACAGAGAGGAAATACACACTAGCCTAGTCCGCGTCCAGGCTGCAAATGAATTGCGCATGCGCATGTCCGCTGCTGTTCCCACCCTGTTTCTTCACTCACTCCCACAGCAAATAAATTGAACTGCATTTCACTCACATTGCTCCTGTCACTCCAGTTTCTTGCCAAGTTCGCTTGTGCCAGCTCTCACTAGTCTATCTGTTATCAATCTTGATATCGATTTACTTGCCTACTTCAAAACCAAAACAGTCTTTTTAAAGACTAATCCCACAAACAGTCTTTTTAAAGACTATACTACCATAGCTACTACATTTTAACTTCTAAATCAAATCAAAGTAAATCAGATTTATTCATACAGCCCAATATCACAAATAGCAATTTGCCTCAGTGGGCTTTCTAGGTACCCATAACTGTGTTGCAACACACACGTGACTTAGACACACACACACACACACACACACACACACACACACACACACACACACATTTTTAGTACTTTATTTGCGCCCACAATTAATAATAATATACATAAGGACACAAATGTCATAGATGCAAAGTTTTCTCCGACACAACTCTGAAACGTGGCCAATGCCAGTCAAACAGCTGATATTATGGGTACACACAACACCTTCTCCTCCAAATATGGCGACTGCCAATGATGGAGGACACTGAGCAGTATTTGGCAAGCTGTTTTGCGCTTGTTTTTGTAAGGCCGACAATCCTAAGACCACTAGTGACAAGCCTATGCACATGGCCTAGACTGCCAAAAATGAACACAAGTAAATGACAGTTGTAGCCCATGGAGTTAATTGTCTGTACTAGAGGGTAATATTTCACCAGCTTAGTTAAATAAGCCTCCTCTAAACTTGAGTCAAAGGTGCAGGCTACCTCCAGGATGTGCACTTTTCTACGGTGCTCATCTATTATCAAAATGTCAGGCCTGGTGGCACTTAGATCAGTAAACACAGACATTTCAGCTTCACACAAAGAGAACATATGAGGTCTAACAAAGCAATTGACATGGGTGGAGGATGTTGGTGAAAGTATAGGTGGTAAGCTTTGTACAATCAAGTTCACAATCCTGTCATGCCTGGCTATATAAAGGCTTTTATAAAAGTAGCAGCCATTTAATATATGTGACATTGTCTCAGTGAACTGTTCTTGTCCATGATGAATACATAATGATGTGTGGGTGTGTGGGTACCAGATTGACAGGTTCAGCTGGGACGGTAGAACCTGCAATCTGGCTTTGATGGCAAACGTTTGTATGTCCTCATCAATGGATGCATTATTGAAGATGATGTGGGACACAGAATGGTCAGCAGAAGGCAAGCAGGCTAGTTTGCCTTGTAGTCTTAGTCCCGTCCAGTGTTTTTGGCGTTGTCTGTGTTTTATTGCCAGCAGGGCTGCGCGACAGTTAGTGGGTGGGAGTGTGAACTCGACTCCGTCTTCCACCAAGGTGGCAGTGACGGCGATGTCCCCACTAGTAACCAATGATTCGGATGGGGCTACATTCTTTCCATTATGTGTCCAACGCAGAACGATACCAGTCCAACTACAGAGGTCGTTAAGATCCGGCCAGTCAGACCTGACACCGAACCCGATGGCGCGAGTGTCCAGTTTGCCATTCGGTTTCCTTCTGAATCCCAGAAAGTTCGGCTCAGATTCGGAGGCGAGAGGGACTTTGCGCTTCTTAAGGTCTAATAATAGCGATGCACGGGCCATTTTCCTGACAGAGGGATCATCGTTGTTCAGCATATTTAATAAATGTGCCAACCTGGTGGCGATGTAGACCCACTCAAAATCGGGTACTCCCAAGCCCCCCTCGTGCCTACTGT
The DNA here is from genome assembly GCF_949987685.1 of Ammodytes marinus. Lineage (NCBI taxonomy): Eukaryota > Metazoa > Chordata > Actinopteri > Uranoscopiformes > Ammodytidae > Ammodytes > Ammodytes marinus. Next base: position 13,895,708 of record NC_137217.1, on the reverse strand, counting down.
GGTGGATGACGTCCCGAGTTGTGTGGGTGTTTAGGCCACTCCAGCCTCTAACTATCTGAACCGTTTTATTGTTTAAGTCTTGCAGTGTTTTACGTGTTAAGTGAACATTGGCAAAGAAGTGGTGAACCTTTGATAAGGCAATTTGCCCAATGGCATCCAGTTTCATTGTAAGCGGCAAAGGAGATGTGTCAATTTTATGTAACCTTGAAGTATAATCGGATATTATTTCTTGCACTTGTTGGTCCCAGTCGCCAGCTACATTAAATTTGTGTCCCAAGTATGCATATGTTTCATTTCGGGAATAGACTCGAATGGTTTTATTGTTGATTTTGAATTGGGGGTCGCGGTCTAGCTTCGACCGATACCACCTATTCCCGCCGCTCCTCCTTTCAAAGAACGTCGCGCACTTGGACTCCTTGACCTCCAGGCCCGACCACCGAAGGAAGGCATCAGTCTTGTGCAACATGTCCTGCACAACCTTTTCCTGGCGGGATGCCATTTGCACATCGTCGGCAAAAGCTTGTACAGGATTTGGGGAGATGGTTCCAGGTGGAGCGCTTTGGCACATCCACTCTATCCACCTATTGATTGACAGAATGAAGTTAACTGCGCTCCACGGGCAGCCCGTCTTGATCCCGATGCGCAGTGGAATGTGTTCAGTGAGCTCGGCTCCGCAGATGACCTGAACGAAAGAGCCTTGGTACACATCTTTAACGATGTCGATGTAACATTGAGGGAGATGTATTTCCTCCAGAGCTCTTAACATGATATTATGAGGGAGTGTGCCAAATGCGTCACGGAAATCGAGAAACACTGAATAAAACTTTGCACTTTCGTGTTTAAAGTCATCTATGGCAGTTTTTAGACAGAATACATGTTCATTCATGCCTTGCCTTTCTATATATGCCTTTTGTTTAGTGGACATCATGTTTGCGTCCACCAGCCATGGTAGTATGCGCCCAAGAATGCATTTCATAAACAGTTTGTAGATCGTAGGTAGGAGAGAAATGTCTCTCCAAGTGGTGGGGTCATTTGGAATATTATCTTTTTTGGGTATTCTGTGGATTAGCGCTCCCTTCCATGACTCGGGCACGCGCCTGTTAGTGAGACAAGTGTTGAAGATTGGCAGCAATTTTTCTTTCACGCTTGTTAGCTTTAACATTTCATAAGTGACCCCATCACTACCACTGGACTTATTGTTTGGCAACCTGGCTAGGACATTTCGCACTTCATCCTCTGTGAAAGGAGAGGATACTGGAGGAAACTCTGGCTCTGGTGAGAGAAGTGAGTCGGCCCATGGTGGAAGCAGAGGGGCGTCGTCTATTGAGGTACTGCCTTCACATTTATTATGATAATATGCCTGCACATCTTGAGTGTTACTGGGGCAAGGTGGTGTCAGAGGATACTCGCTGTTATTCAGTATGATTTGAATGGCTTTCTTTCTGCGATGTTGCCACAAATAAGCCAATTTGTCACGGGTTATCTTTGTTGCACGAGAGTTCCGATGTCCGAATTGCGGTTGTATTACGTCTCTCAGAAAGCGCAATTGCGCTTCAATCCACGGGCACAGGGCCTCGGTAGACGCGTCCGATGGGCAGGATTTAACCAGCGGTAGCTTTTTTAATACTCTACAGGTGAATTTCAGAAAGGGCAGTCCGTACGGCCTCCCACTACGGCTCTCGGCAGAGAATATCCCATTCCGAAAATAAACACCATTTAGAAGAGATATTAATTTAAACCACTTAGCTGGGTCCGCCGAACATTTGTACTGGTTCTTCTCGTGGAGATGTTTTGTATCCAGTGTTTGTCTGAAGGCCCTCTCCTTGATCTGGAAAGTAATCCATTGTTCATTTGTCAGTTTGTTGTCGGTAGTAAAATCCACAGATTGAAGCTCCTCTCCCGACAGGTGTAGCTCCGGAGTCGGGTCATAGCCGCGCCACTTCTGTTTGTAGATCCTACCGCTCGTTAAGGCTTGCTTATGCGCTGTTTTGATCGCTGACAGTAGACACATTATCAGGATCGTCTTCTGGAGCATTTTGCATCTATTTGCGTTTACGGCGGCAATTACGACGGGTGTGTGGGCTTAGTTTAGAGCAGTTTGTAACTCGCTACTTGGCAGAGACGCCAAACCTGCGGCTCGCAGCTACACCCGGAAGCGGACACACACACACACACACACACACACACACACACACACACACACACACACACACACACACACACACATTCACTCACTGACTAACTACAATCATTAAGTCTGCAAATAAAATCTGCATTCCCAGCAAAATCGTTATTTTACTTGTATTAAACTTTAATTCAACGATTGATTAGCCTAGCCCCCAATACTAGTCTTTCAACATAGCCACACACACACACATCTATCTATCTATCTATCTATCTATCTATCTATCTATCTATCTATCTATCTATCTATCTATCTATCTATCTATCTATCTATCTATCTATCTATCTATCTATCTATCTATCTATCTATCTATCTATCTATCTATCTATCTATCTATCTATCTATCTATCATGGTGTGTGTCAGGGGCGGGGGGGGGGGGGCAACTGCAATGACCCAGCTTTGGGGGGGGGGGGGGGGGGGGGGGCAGCTTGCAGAAGGTTGAGAACCCCTGCTTTACAGTATGAAAGTAATGTTGACATTCTGGCCTGTATTGATGTGCTTTTCTACGTCGCGACCAAATAAATTGATTTCTTGGCTTCACATTGATTTTCGCGTGCGCTAGCCCTTTAAACGCTCTGGCATAGTCAGCTGTTTATTGTTGGAATGTTTTAACAGTTAGGATGCTCCACATGTGTTATCAGTTAAGCCATAATGAGCAAGAAGCCCAGTGGCAGAGTGACATCATTTATAGTTTATAGTAACACACAGGGGTGGAACAGGAAAATAGCAGGGGAATCTTGGAAATATGTGCAAATTAAGAAAGATTGAAAACAATGGAAACAATGGTGGCTACAGTTTGTCTGGGGCATTGGTTCATGGTGATATACAGTTATTACCTCATGAAGGAAACACGAACATGCCAAAGTAATTGCTTTTGACGAGAGTTCAAACAGTGAGCACAGTGTCTTATCAGTGCTGAGTAGGGACATATAAAATGGTACAGTATACTGTATATACAGTACATATACTTTATATGTGCATTTAGCTGTTCAGTTGTTCAGTAACCATAGGCATTGATTCACACAGAGATATGGTAAAAAGTGACATGTTGAGATTATCAGGTTATCATTCATCATGTTCCTGACAACTGTGCGAGTGCATGTGTCGTGTACTCCAAGAAAGCGCTACAGGCCTGAATTCTTGACCCCTACAGTGAGAGAAACTGGAGGCTCTGTTATGCTCTGGGGGGCATTTTGCTGGTATGCTTTGTGCCTACGTGTCCCCATAGAGAGAAGTGTCACTGCAAATCAATATATAATCTGAGTGATCACCTTTATTCTATGATGTCATGTGTCTATCCTGATGGGACTGCTTCTCTTCCAGAATGCCAAGTCCCCCATTCACAGGGCACTAGGGGGTCACTGAATGCTTTGATGACTAGGACAATGTTGGGAATCATATGGGTTGGGCTCAGATGGGAGATTTTGGGCTGATGTGTAAAACAGCGCTCTATACATCACCATCATCAAAATATTAAATGAAGGAATATATTTTGGAAGAACGCCGTTACATTCTTCCAGTAGTTCCAGAGACTTGGCCAATCAATGCCAAGATGTATTGAAGCTGTTCAGGCAGCACTTAATGGGACACATAGTAAGGTGTTGGGCCATTTGCGTGTACATCGCAGAGCAAAAATAATGGCATCTCATCATATTTCCAATCGACTAACATTTTTGCGCATTCAGGTAACATTAATTTTACTTTTTGAGTGTATTTATATTTAATGTCATTAGAGGATAGGCCTATTATCTTTGCTTGGTGAAAAGTGTAGGACCAGCACATCACGTTAAAAAATTCAAAGTAAATGTAATTCCCCCTACACTTTATGGCACATTCATGATATTAATATTAATAGATACATTACTGGGGACATTAGGAGTTGTATAGTTCCTTCTCCATTCAACCAGGTTGTTCCTTTTTTAGATTAAAGGAGGTAAATCAGCTGATGAGAACTTGTTGTGGTGAACTGCTCACGGTTGTAAGACTAAAAGGGGAAAAAAGCTTTAAGGGAAGATTGCATCATCGTTGTCATCGCCATAGTGACCACCATCAGCATCCACACCACCACTTTGCACCACCACCACCATCATCATCCTCCATAGCCCAGCGCACTAGCATATTAACTCTGAGATTTAAAGACCTGCTGGAAAGATGACATCATGCCTTTTTTCTTTCTTTTTTTTCTCCCTTTTTTCCTTCCCCTTAACTCTCCAGGGTACAACTGACAGAGCAGGGAAGTAGTTTTGTAGATGATGTGATGTGTTGGCATCTTTGCGGGAATTGTCAGCTGCTGCTTTTTGCTGTCTACATCTCACACAGAAAAAGGGCCCTGTAGGAAAAAGAGTCGACATCATCCCCAATGCCGCAGAACAATAACTGGCGTCCCTAAATCCTCCCGACATAAAATTGACATGAGTCTAGTAGAGGGGAAATGTATGACAACAATGGAAAACGGTTGGGCCTTTTTTTTTTTTCCTGCAGGAATCGTCAGCTGTTTGGCATTGTGTATAATAAATGGGGGGGCGGGGGAGGGGAATTGAAGCACCACATTTTTGACAGACACACACACGGTCCATGAACTGTGTCTGTAAGCGTTCTAGCCATTCCTCGTGAAATGCTTTTATACACATCTATACGTGCAGAGTTCCAAATGTATCTCTACTCTGCGATGTTTGAACCTCGGTTAATGACTCTCTGGAGTGTGACTTCAGTCTGTCCTCTGGGCTATATGACATAATTCCCAGACTTTGGGAGCACATAGTTTAACACTTGAAACTGAAATAAAAATGGGGAAAATGATGAGAAGGTTGAAAGCATTTGACAAATCATAACCGCATTGGAGAGCTCAAGGTTAAAAAAAAAACTAAAAGCCATCTTGTTTGGATCTCAACCCCTCAGTACTAAGCCTACACCCTCCAAATGGTTTTGATTCCAGGAGGTAACTTAGCGAAACCTTGAAGCGGGGAGTCATCCACCAGTAGTGCTTGAGGGAATTTTTTCAGCTGTGTCAAACTAAAACCAAAAGGTGCTAGAGGCAAAATGGATTTAATCCTATACTGGCTGAGGTAAAAGCTAACTGATTGAAATGGCTGTGTAGTAGTAGAACTCCTCGTGGTGGATCAGCACCCTAAAAGTGACAGCAGGGTGGGAAATGATGACCACAGCATTAGAGAGGTGTGTGTTTGTTTGCTGTCAGCGGTTTGCTAAGGGGAGAGAAAGAGAGAAAGTGTGAGTATTTCTGGTTAGATGATGGGCCACAGAGGGTAAAAAAACAGCCATATGCCCACAAAATGACACGGACACACTGTTGCATGTGCGCACACACAGCAATAGCAAAGCAGTGTGTTTTCACAGAGAGCTGAAGGCTACAGCAGGTGATGTCATCTTAAATCTCGCTGTGGCAATATGCATCAGTTAATGTGTCAGTGTGAGGTGTGTGTGAGAGTGTGTACACACGCATATTGCTGCCACTGCACTGACTAAATATATCCGTCACTTTTCTAAAGATTATTTTTTGGCATTTTCAAGCTTTATTAGACAGTACAGAGTTGAAATGGGGAGACAGAGAGAGAGGGGGGGATGACCTGCAGTAAAGGTCCACGGGTCGGATTCGAACCCGCGACCACTGCAACGAAGGCCGCGATTGGCCAAACACTGCGATTGGATCATTTCTTATTTTGAACTGCCATTCCTCTAATAGCCACTAGGCGCTGCCTTCAAGAAAACTGTAGGCCTACTGTACATAGCTCTAAGAAGGTTCCACACTTCTTTCATGAACATTAACATACTTTGGTACTTGATCAGTATTTAAAACGCCGACTTCATTCAAAATATTGAATCAGACTGGTTAGCTTTGTGGCTAGGTACTTTTGAAAAGTTCATAGAATCACTTAGCAGGGTCATCTGGTTGGCTTCTCACATGATCGGGAAGAAGAATGAGTAACTCCTTTCATTTGTTGGAACAAATGGATATTGCCAACCTCCATACAAGGGCCTGTGGGCATTTAACAATCTGAATCACTGATATAAAATGAATCTCTCACGGAGACAGAGCGGAGAGCTGTGTAATGGAAGCCGCTCTGCATGAACATACAGGTTGGATACAACATGCTGTGAGCTTGAGTCAGTCCTCTAAGGGCTGGTGACATCACTGTCTGAATAATAAACAATCTGAAGCCTCCGGTGCTATCTTTCACTCTGCCCCCCCCCCTCCCCCCTCCCCTCAGGCAGCACTGCAGCTTGGTCTCTGACTCACGTGACTCACACGCCGATGTCTATAGAGGAAACATTGTGTATTGTGTTTTGAATCAATGAGAACAGGAGTCTCCCGGCTGAATCATTAGCGTTATACAAACCATGTGACTCATTTGTCAAGCTCCATGACTTCCTTGTATCAGATCTACAAAACAAACGATCTTAAAGCAGCAGCAGTTTCTTATAGTCACAGGGCTATGCAATGTCTCAGTTAATTAGTGAGTATTTATGTAATAAGCGGAAAGTTAAAGGATCTATCTGGTGCTTTGAGTTGTAAAAACAATTTAAACATTTGACCATTAAATATGGACAAAAGTGACTGCCTTAACATCCACGGAGCAACACGCTTATTGCCTACATTTGTATTGAGCGCTGAATTAAATTAGTGGATCAAACTTCAGATGATGACTGCAGGGCCTCTGTGTGATAGGCTTTCACCTAATTATTTTGGAATCTCTCTTTGTGGCACCACACACACACACACACACACACACACACACACACACACACACACACACACACACACACACACACACACACACACACACACACACACACACACACACACACACACACACACACACACTGTTTAACTTGTCTTTCGTCTTTTGGAGTGACAATGCTCCCTTGTTTATTCAGATGCCATAAAAACACAATCAGCCACGAGTCAACACTGAGTGACTCCAAACAAGCCAGATTATTGCTCTAATTAAGCTATAATAAGCCCTTATTAAACGGCCACAGGCCTCGTTAGGCGGTTCATTAAGTTATTTCATCCTTTTATTCCTTCATTAAGGCTCCTTTCTTCTCTCCTTTCTTCTCAGGGAGTGTGGGAGTGGTGAGGTCTGGGAGATCACGACCTTAATTCTCTTCAAGACAGACACTTTAATTAACACTGGAGGAATCCTCATTGACTCCAGACCCTATACAATGAGAATGTACAGGGGAATTGGATTGCCAAGGTAAGGCACTAAGCTAAAGTGTTTTCATTCCCCGGCAATATACACTAATAACCTCTTAAATTACAGCTACTGCGTTCCCTGTATTTATGATGCAATTAGATAGTAAAAGTGAATGCATAAAACATACAGAAATTATGAATAAACATGCAATTTAACAGTGTTTTAGGGAAATGCCGTAAAACATAATAACGCCGGTTTAATTAAATGTGAGGATGTTTGTATGTTACTGGAACCCAACACGAGATGTAAAGTAGGTGGAAAACACATTGCATATTGGAGTGTTGGAACAAAACTATTCAAAGCAACTCACAGCAGGAGAATTGCAACAGAGATATAGCGCTCTGTTGCAATTTGCTCTGAGTCCCCCCCCCCTCCTTCATAATTCACACAACTATGTGCACTTTTCCCATAACTGACACTGACATTTTAGCTGGAATAGTTCTCAGAGTTCCAGGTATTAATGTCACACAACTTGTGTGTAGGTTGTTTACAGTCAGAGACATGAACTGTTAACCTGTTCATTTCATGAAGACACAAATAAACAAGTCTGAACGTGAAAGTGAAGAAGGCTAAACTTTTTGCCAAAGTTTGAGAGCACCCTCAAGTGGCTTTATCTAAATGAATGTTGAAAGTGTAAGACAGTTTCAAAAGTTTGGAACATTTCACTCTTTTAGAACTACCTTAACATTTTATCAATCTGTCTAGTTGGTGAACACTTTTCAATGAAATTTCCCCTATCACCTCCCACCACACACACATTCTCTTAAACAATTTGAAAGATTATAAGCCCCTCTATAGCCCCGTTGAACGGTCTAATGTAAAATTCTCAACCTTAAGCTAAAAATGTAATGATTACAGTTAGTAACACCTTCATGGCTTAGTCTCTGTTGTGGGGGGAACATTGATGGCTCAGACCTTTTCCCGTTTCACTTGCCAATAAACATCACAGGGGAATGTTAAGGGAAACAGGTGTCTTAGCTCTTGCAACATAATGCAGTTTATCATTGCGAAAGGATCAGTATCGATTTATTGTAGGAACATGGATAGTTCTCTCAAAACAAAAACACACACACACACACACACACACACACACACACACACACACACACACACACACACACACACACAAGAAAACATACCCGAGATGAGATGAGACCTCTTAGCTGTGTTGCTTTTTGTGCGGGTGTGTGTACAAAGACAGACAGTGATAAAGTACTGCACCAGTAACACATGGAGACGGGTGCCAAATGTAGCCATCTACTTTGACTGAAGGGGGTGTGTATGTGTGATGGAGCGAGAGAGAGGAATAGAGATAATGTGAGTGTGAATGCGCACACGTGCGTTTGCACATTTATTAGCAGTTTGGATCCCGCTGAGCTGACAGATGTTCATGGCGGAGGTAGTAGGCAGAGATGAGACGCAGCGTCCTAATGAAGCCATGTGTGTGGGTGTAAGTGTGTGCTAGTTTCCTTTGGAGGTTCGGATGGATGGACGGAGGTGGGCTACCCTTCCCCATGGAAGTCAGAAAAGCTGTCCTTCACTTGTCTGTGTTGTCTTTATAGCACTGTGTGTGTGTGTGTGTGTGTGTGTGTGTGTGTGTGTGTGTGTGCGTGTGCTAATGAGTGTGGTTGTGTGTGTGTGTGTGTGTGTGTGTGTGTGTGTGGGGGGGGGGGGGGTTATGTTGGCATGATTCAGTGCAGGCAGGTATGACTTCCACCTTCAGCCATGAAGTGATTGAGTTTCCTGAAGCTTTAGCAGATGTCCAAACCCCAGGATTCACCCTCCTCTTCCTCCTTCAGTCTTTCACTTTCTTCCTATCTTTGTTTTTCAGGGTGTCTGTGAGGTCCAATTTTCATTTATATTTGTCTTGTACTTGATTCTTTGTGCAACTCATTTTTCACAAACCGCTGATGTGAATCATTTATTTTAGTTGACTTTGGGCCCATTTGGAACATGACAAGCACCCAAGCACCCACACACACACACACACACACACACACACACACACACACACACACACACACACACACACACACACACACACACACACACACACACACACACACACACACACACACACACACACACACACACACACACACACACACATTATATCATTATTTATATACACCCACTCAATATGCACTGTATTCATATACAAACATACATACAATACCACAGACTGTTGATGTGCACTGAGCATGCGGATACACATGCACCCACACACAGAAAGTCAGAAAGACTGGTAGGCCCTGGTTTGGCCTGGTTTATATGCAAAATGATAGCTCCTGTGGGGTGACATGTAAGATAAACACAAACACACACACACACACACACACACACACACACACACACACACACACCCTTATGTCAAGTGATTAGTTACACAATTGGAACCATAAGTTCCATTGAAAAGCAGAAGCTCTAACTGTTTGTACCTTTGCATAGGGGGAAATGAAACTTGTGAAACTCAAAATTTACGGTTTAAGCCAAACATGGGTTACGATGTTGTGTTTTTTGATAGTTTTTTTTACATTCTGTTGTCTGAAAATCACATCCAACATGATCAAGAGCACACACATGAAAAGATCAGAGTTACTTCCCATTGTGATACGTGTATCTTTTAGTATTCTAAGGTGATCATGAATGCTGATATAGTAATAACCATGTCTAGCCATTAGATTGTTAAAAAAAGGGTTGGGCATTGCATAATAGTAGTGATTACCCTCCAGTTGAATATAATTCATTCAAGTCTAAATCTGGAAATTAGGGCGAGAGACATTTGACAAATGCTGGACCTGCAAGATCAACTCTGTCTGCTTAGCAAGCCAACCCTTAAGAGTGTGTTTTAATTGGCTGTAATTGTAGCTGTAGTCTACTCAATGAAAACAATCGAGGGCAGCCAATTACAAGACATTGGTCACAAGCCCTGAGGGAAGAACTTCAGACCAGAGGAAATGCAAGTCCACACACACACACACACACACACACACACACACACACACACACACACACACACACACACACACACACACACACACACACACACACACACACACACACACGAATAGGCAGTCACCCACACATTTCCTGTGTGTTTCATGTAAGGGAGCCTTTTCTTCTTTCTCTTGTGTTTGGAGAGGAAGTGCGGGTCTAATGACTTTTCCTATGCGTCACAGGCACTGCATGTGGGAGGCAGACAGCCGCACTGCACGTGTGAGCGAGCGAGAACCTTTATGCATATATGCATGAGTTTGTGCACAGCTTGATACATGTGTGTTTTTGTTATGAATTTGCTATAGGCATCAGGTGTATTTAGAAGTTTGTGTTTTGGAGAAACTTTACATTTGTGCTTGTGTCTGTTAGAGAAGACTCTGTTTATGTTTACGTGTTTGCAGGAAATGTGAACACTATAGCTACTGTAGTGTTTATAGTCCCTCTCTGAAAAATAAGTTTGTCTCTGAGGGATGTTAGATTAGATTTTATACGCTTGTTTCCCTGTGTGCATTTGATGGGTCCACGTGCGCTCGGGAGACACTTCTGTATTTGCCTGTAATGAAGCGTGGCCATACTGTACTGTATGTGCGTGCCTTTTGTTTTTGCATGTGTTCCTTGCTCAGTTGTAGTAAACACTGCTTCCACCGAGACCTCACGCAGTTTGTAGAACTCAATCTTTCCTGTTTTTTTTGTGTGTATTTTTTTTACACTCAGTATATCGCTTCTTATCAATATTTTATTTCTTATGGGAGTTATTTGTAGACCGAGCTGTAGTTTCTGTTATTATCTGTTGTAGTAAAGTATTCTATGTCTATGATATTGCTATCTTGCACCACTTTTCCTGGCTTGTGTAAGACAATGCAATACTTGTCTCCGCCCTAATTACTTTTTCTCTTACCCTATAGAATTGGTATTATATATTGATTTCAAACATTGAGTTCGGGTTAAAGAAAGCCTGTGTAGCACTACAACCCATGAAAGTACAGTATACATATTGGATATGGGATGTCCACCTTGCATAACTTAGCCAGACAATATTTATTACTTAAATCCTAACTGATAGATGGTCCTCTCACGAAATATTCTTGCAACTAAAAATTGGTTCTGTTCAGTCACTTTTTCGGGGTCAAATATGTCAAGCAATGTTAAGCAATCAGCATGTCTCTCTCTAAAACCACATCTCCAAAAGTCCAAATGATACTTGCCAGCAGAGTATAAAGCAAGGTTAGCTAATCCCTCAATGCTTGGTTCGCCGGGCCCGCAGCTGCAGTGAGCTTACAAAGTTCATCTGGGGTCACCCAAAGAAGTGTTTTTGCCTCAAAAACACATACCCATTCAAATACCAAGGTTGTGGTGCTTAGCTATCGGCAAGTGACTGTTGAAAACATTATTCTACGTGAAAGGAAAAAAAAAATCAAAAATCAAAAACAGTCTTTTGATTGGATCCAAGGCCTTTGCTGAACTCTTCCTCCAAACTCATCACTCCCCTTTGCTCCTTGCTGCCAGCTCCATCATTTCCCTCACTATGTCTTATGCTTATGAACACCCACTCTGCCTTATTCCTTTTCGCTGCCTTTTACTCTATTTCATGTATTTTCTCCCGCTCCTCCCTCCTACTCTTGCTGCCCTTCCATCAGGCTGTCCTCCCTATTCTTTCCAATGGATTTCATCTCACTCTGTTCCCCTTACATGTTGATGTTCCCTCACGGGCTACCCACCCCTGTGTCTTCCCATGGCTGAAATGCATTTTGACTTTATCAGGAAAGTATTATTGACTTAATTGGTCTGTGTTCTTTAATTTTCATCTCATCAATTTAACAGCTCCAAATGTTGTTTTTGTGTCAACAGCTGCGGCCAGCAGTTGATTAGCTTAGAGTTAACACTGGAAACAATGTGAAAAGGTGGAAATAAAGAAATGGCATATAAAGTGGAAACAGTGGCGGCTCCTGACAATAATCTCAGGGGGGGCAATTGTTGAATCAGAATCAGCCAAAATGAACCTAAATCAGATAGCTAATATGACAATGTCATATTGCATCTAACAGTTTGTTTTTCCTGTTCATCTGGCATAACCACTCTTGCAACATTAGACAAGCATTGTACTGTACAGTATTTTTGGACATTAAGTTAGTTAGCATCCTGCAAGCCTCGTTAGCCGTTCAAACGAGCCCCGTGAAAATCCGCGTTTATATGATCCCCCAATCCATCTTGGTAGATACTTGCTTGATGGTTAAATTTTGTCTGGAAAGGACCTAGTCCCTTAATGACAAGATCAAGTAGCTTGCCAGCCTAGCCTGAGTTGATATTAGTTATGTTGGTCTTGACTCTTGAATATGACCGCTTTGGGCAACAGACCGAACATGTGACTGTATCAGTCACTGTAATTGGTTCATTGCTTTTTTTATTAGGGGGCCAAGCCCGAGTAGGGCTGGGACCGCGTTTTGCAGAGCAACGCGGTTCCCAAGCCCTGCGGGGCAGGGAACCCTATTGTTTTTGTTGGGCCTTTTATTAGGGGGCCAAGCCCGAGTAGGGCTGGGACCGCGTTTTGCAGAGCAACGCGGTTCCCAAGCCCTGCGGGGCAGGGAACCCTATTGTTCTTGTAGGGATTATTAGGGGGCCAAGCCCGAGTAGGGCTGGGACCGCGTTTTGCAGAGCAACGCGGTTCCCAAGCCCTGCGGGGCAGGGAACCCTATTGATCTTGTTGGGCCTTTTATTCTTCCTATTCCTTACGTAAAAGTGGTGCTGCAGCCCAAACCGTAAAGGGTTGGGACATGCCACTTGCAGGGCTTATCCAGGTCCGTGCCTGGTACGCAGACAAAAAAATTCAGACATGCCGACCACTAGGTGGCGCTACAAAAAGAGAAAAATTTATATAACTCCCACACCGAACCTCCAACAGTCAAAAACTTTATACCCACAGATTCACACAAACCAGACGCATCTTTTGAGATAGGCCACGCCCATTTGCGTATATATAGATTTTTTGCTACGTTGCAAAAACTGAGTCAGTCACCAAAACATACTCCTCCTACAGTTTTCGCCCGAATTGGACGAAACCAAAAGCATTATGCTCTACTGACTCCCACGAGCAAAAGTTGGTCAAATAATTTTTCTACGACCATCGGAAGAACAAATGGTAGCGTTTTAAAGATTACATTTTTCGATTTGGAACATTTCTTCTTCTTTCTATTCTTCTACGCGTAAAACTGGTGCTGCAGCCCAAACCGTAAAGGTTTGGGACATGCCACTTGCATAACTAGATCCAGGTCTGTGCCTGGTACACAGACAAACTAATTCAGACATGCCGGCCACTAGGTGGCGCTACAACAAAAGAAAACGCGTTTGGGACTATAACTTCCACACCGAAGATCCCACAGTCAAAAACTTTATATCCACAGATGCCCACAGGTCAGCTGCATCTTTTGAGATAGGCCACGCCCATTTGCGTATATATAAATTTTTCGCTACATCGCAAAAACTGTGTCAGTCACCAAAACATACTCCTCCTACAGTTTTCGCCCGATTTGGACGAAACCAAAAGCATTATGCTCTACCGACTCCCACGAGCAAAAGTTGGTCAAATAATTTTTCTACGACCATCGGAAGACCAAACGGTAGCGCTTTAAAGATTTGCCGCTTAGCTTCCTTGTAATACTTTGTACGTAAGTGATCATAAATCCAAAACTATACATCGTATCAAGACAATATTTTAGAAATATGGTTGTACAGTTCTAATGAACATCCTCAAAAAAAATTGGAAAATTTCACCAAAAGGGGGCGCCAAAAACACAAAAAGTATACATCTCCTTATCCACTTGAGCATCTTTCTCTGCAATTTGTTTGCCTTTTGGTCAATAACTCCCAAACCGAACATACCACATTCAAAAACTTGACAACCACTTGTTTGGTACGTTGAGCTGCATCTTTCCATCTAACATAGTTTTGCAAATGTCATCCATAGGGGGCTCCAAAACCACAAACAGCAAAGAAAACGCGTGTGGGGCTATAACTTCCACACCGAACATCCCACATTCAAAAACTTGACATCCACTTGTTCGGTACATTGAGCTGCATCTTTCTATATAACACAGTTTTGCGAATGTCATCCATAGGGGGCACCAAAACCACAAAAAGCAAAGAAAACGCGTTTGGGGCTATAACTTCCACACCGAACATCCCACAGTCAAACACTTTATATCCTCAGATGCCCACAAGTCAGCTGCATCTTTTGAGATAGGCCACGCCCATTTGCGTATGGGATTTTTTTTCGCTACATCGATTTGCACATTGGCTACCTTGTACCAAACTGCTCCTAAATCCAAAACGATTCATCCTATTAACACCAAACTTCACACGTGTTTGTCCTATGGTTCTCAGGTTGGTTCTACTTTTTCCTTAAATTGCTCCAAAAGGGGGCGCCAAAAACACACTTGAGCATCTTTCTCTGCGATTGTTTTGCCTTTTGGTCTATAACTCCCAAACCAAACATCCCACATTCAAAAACTTTACATCCCCGGAATCCGTGAAGCGAGTGGCCGGCGCCGCGGACGACGACGCCCGATCCCGAGTCGCGTGGGAGGCTTGGCCCCCGTTCACAACTGCTTGCAGTTCTAGTTATTATTCTTTTTCTTCTCCGCGTAAAAGTGGTGCTGCAGCCCAAACTGTAAAGGGTTGGGACATGCCACTTGCAGGGCTTATCCAGGTCCGTGCCTGGTACGCAGACAAAAAAATTCAGACATCCCAGCCACTAGGTGGCGCTACAACAAAGGAAAACGCGTTTTGGGCTATAACTTCCGCACCGAAAGTCCGACAGTCAAAAACTTTATATCCACAGATGCCCACAAGTCAGCTGCATCTTTTGAGATAGGCCACGTCCATTTGCGATAGGATAGATTTTTTGCTACGTCGCAAAAACTGTGTCAGTCACCAAAACATACTCCTCCTACAGTTTTTGCCCGATTTGGACGAAACCAAAAGCATTATGCTCTACCGACTCCCACGAGCAAAAGTGGGTCAAATAGTTTTTCTACGACCATTGGAAGATCAAACGGTAGCGCTTTAAAGATTCGCGAAAATTACTTTAAAAAAAAAAAAAGGGGGATTTTCTTGAAACTGAAGGGAGACTATCATGGGGCATACCTGAGCCTATGGCAAAAATATGGGAAATAAATTTTTATGTGGGCCGGACTTATTAAAAAAAATAGTTTTTCAATTTTTTTGCCTGTTTTCGCCATTTTCTAAGTCTTTAGGCGGGAAAATGGGAAAATTCAAAAAAGTGTCTTTACAATGGAGAGGTTGACACTTTGATTTTGCTATAACTCCCCAACCGAACATCGCACATTCAAAAACTTGACATCCACTTGTTTGGTACATTGAGCTGCATCTTTCTATCTAACGTAGTTTTGCGAATGTCATCCATAGGGGGCGCCAAAACCACAAAAAGCAAAGAAAACGCGTTTGGGGCTATAACTCCCACACCGAACATCGCACATTCAAAAACTTTACATCCCCGGATTCCGTGAAGCGAGGGGCCGGCGCCACGGACGACGAAGCCCGATCCCGAGTCGCGTGGGAGGCTTGGCCCCCGTTCACAACTGCTTGCAGTTCTAGTTATTATTAGGGGGCCAAGCCCGAGTAGGGCTGGGACCGCGTTTTGCAGAGCAACGCGGTTCCCAAGCCCTGCGGGGCAGGGAACCCTATTGTTCTTGTAGGGATTATTATTCTTTATTCTTCCATGCGTAAAAGTGGTGCTGCAGCCCAAACCGTAAAGGCTTGGGACATGCCACTTGCATGGCTTATCCAGGTCCATGGTACGTACGCAGACACAAAAATTCAGACATGCCGGCCACTAGGTGGCGCTACAACAAAGGAAAAGGCGTTTTGGGCTATAACTTCCGCACCGAAAGTCCGACAGTCAAAAACTTTATATCCACAGATGCCCACAAGTCAGTTGCATCGTTTGAGATAGGCCACGCCCATTTGCGATAGGATAGATTTTTTGCTACTTCGCAAAAACTGTTTCAGTCACCAAAACATACTCCTCCTACAGTTTTCGCCCGATTTGGACGAAACCAAAAGCATTATGCCCTCCTAACTCCCACGAGCAATAGTTGGTCAATTAGTTTTTCTACGACCATCGGAAGACCAAACGGTAGCGCTTTAAAGATTTGCGAAAATCTGTAAAAAAAAAAAAAAAGAGGGATTTTCTTGAAACTCAAGGGAGACTATCATGGGGCATACTTGAGTCTATCGAAAAAATATGGGCAAGAAATTCCTTTGTGGGCCGGACTTATTAAAAAAAAGACTTTTTCAATTTTTTTGCCTGTTTTCGCCATTTCCTAAGTCTTTCGGCGGGAAAATTCAAAAAAGTGTCTTTACAATGGAGAGGTTGAGAATTTGATTTTGCTATAACTCCCCAACCGAACATCGCACATTGAAAAACTTGACATCCACTTGTTTGGTACATTGAGCTGCATCTTTCTATCTAACGTAGTTTTGCGAATGTCCTCCATAGGGGGTGCCAAAACCACAAAAAGCAAAGAAAACGCGTTTGGGGCTATAACTTCCACACCGAACATCCCACAGTCAAACACTTTATATCCACAGATGCCCACAAGTCAGCTGCATCTTTTGAGATAGGCCACGCCCATTTGCATATGGGATTTTCTTTCGCTACATCGCAAAATCTGTGTCAGTCACCAAAACACACTCCTCCTACAGTTTTTGTCCGATTTGGACGAAACCAAAAGCATTATGCTCTACCGACTCCCACGAGCAAATGTTGTGTAAAGAATTTTTCTACGACCATCGGAAGACCAAACGGTAGCGCTTTAAAGATTTGCCTATTAGCTACCTTTTACCAAACTGCTCCTAAATCCAATACGATTTATCCTATTAACACCAAACTTCACACATGTGTTTGTCCTATGGTTCTCAGGCTGGTTCTACTTTTTCCTTAAATTGCTCCAAAAGGGGGCGCCAAAAACACACTTGAGCATCTTTCTCTGCCATTATTTTTGCCTTTTGGTCTATAACTCCCAAACCAAACATCCCACATTCAAAAACTTTACATCCCCGGATTCCGTGAGGCGAGGGGCCGGCGCCGCGGACGACGACGCCCGATCCCGAGTTGCGTGGGAGGCTTGGCCCCCGTTCACAACTGCTTGCAGTTCTAGTTAGGGGGCCAAGCCCGAGTAGGGCTGGGACCGCGTTTTGCAGAGCAACGCGGTTCCCAAGCCCTGCGGGGCAGGGAACCCTATTGTTCTTGTAGGGATTATTATTCTTTTTATTTTTCCTTACGTAAAAGTGGTGCTGCAGCCCAAACCATAAAGGGTTGGGACATGCCAATTGCATGGCTGATCCAGGTCCGTGCCTGGTACGCAGACGAAAAAATTCAGACATCCCAGCCACTAGGTGGCGCTACAACAAAGGAAAAGGCGTTTTGGGCTATAACTTCCGCACTGAAAGTCTGACAGTCAAAAACATTATATCCACAGATGCCCACAAGTCAGCTGCATCTTTTGAGATAGGCCACGCCCATTTGCGTATATATACATTTTTTGCTACATCGCAAAAACTGTGTCAGTCACCAAAACATACTCCTCCTACAGTTTTCGCCCGATTCGGACGAAACCAAAAGCATTATGCCCTCCTAACTCCCACGAGCAAGAGTTGGTCAATTAGTTTTTCTACGACCATCGGAAGACCAAACGGTAGCGCTTTAAAAATTTGCGAAAATCTGTAAAAAAAAAAAAAAAGAGGGATTTTCTTGAAACTCAAGGGAGACTATCATGGGGCATACTTGAGTCTATCAAAAAAATATGGGCAAGAAATTCCTTTGTGGGCCGGACTTATTAAAAAAAAGAGTTTTTCAATTTTTTTGCCTGTTTTCGCCATTTCCTAAGTCTTTCGGCGGGAAAATGGGAAAATTCAAATAAGTGTCTTTACAATGGAGAGGTTGACAATTTGATTTTGCTATAACTCCCCAACCGAACATCGCACATTCAAAAACCTGACATCCACTTCTTCGGTACATTGAGCCGCATTTTTCTACCCAACGTAATTTTGCAAATGTCATCCATAGGGGGCGCCAAAACCACAAAAAGCAAAGAAAACGCGTTTGGGGCTATAACTTCCACACCGAACATCCCACAGTCAAACACTTTAGATCCACAGATGCCCACAAGTCAGCTGCATCTTATGAGATAGGCCACGCCCATTTGCATATGGGATTTTCTTTCGCTACATTGCAAAAACTGTGTCAGTCACCAAAACACACTCCTCCTACAGTTTTTCTCCGATTTCGACGAAACCAAAAGCATTATGCTCTACTGACTCCCACGAGCAAATGTTGTGTAAAGAATTTTTCTACGACCATCGGAAGACCAAACGGTAGCGCTTTAAAGATTTGCACATAGCTACCTTTTACCAAACTGCTCCTAAATCCAAAACGATTTATCCTATTAACACCAAACTTCACACATGTGTTTGTCCTATGGTTCTCAGTCTGGTTCTACTTTTTCCTTAAATTGCTCCAAAAGGGGGAGCCAAAAACACACTTCAGCATCTTTCTCTGCCATTACTTTTGTCTTTTGGTCTATAACTCCCAAACCAAACATCCCACATTCAAAAACTTTACATCCCCGGATTCCGTGAAGCGAGGGGCCGGCGCCGCGGACGATGACGCCCGATCCCGAGTCGCGTGGGAGGCTTGGCCCCCGTTCACAACTGCTTGCAGTTCTAGTTAGGGGGCCAAGCCCGAGTAGGGCTGGGACCGCGTTTTGCAGAGCAACGCGGTTCCCAAGCCCTGCGGGGCAGGGAACCCTATTGTTCTTGTAGGGATTATTATTCCTATTATTCTTCTCCGCGTAAAAGTGGTGCTGCAGCCCAAACCGTAAAGGGTTGGGACATGACACTTCCAGGGCATATTCAGGTCCGTACCCCGTATGCAGACAAAAAAATTCAGACATCCCGGCCACTAGGTGGCGCTACAACAAAGGAAAAGGCGTTTTGGGCTATAACTTCCGCACCGAAAGTCCGACAGTCAAAAACTTTATATCCACATATGCCCACAAGTCAGCTGCATCTTTTGAGATAGGCCACGTCCATTTGCGTATATATACATTTTTTGCTACATCGCAAAAACTGTGTCAGTCACCAAAACAGACTACTCCTAGAGTTTTCGCCCGATTTGGACGAAACCAAAAGCATTATACTCTACCGACTCCCACGAGCAAAAGTTGGTCAAATAATTTTTCTACGACCATCGGAAGACCAAACGCTAGCGCTTTAAATATTTGCGAAAATCCGTAAAAAAATAAAAAAAGAGGGATTTTCTTGAAACTCAAGGGAGACTATCATGGGGCATACCTGAGCCTATGGCAAAGATATGGGCAAGAAATTCCTTTCTGGGCGGGACTTATTAAAAAAAAGAGTTTTTCAATTTTTTGGCCTGTTTTCGCCATTTCCTAAGTGTTTAGGCGGGAAATTCAAAAAAGTGTCTTTACAATGGAGAGGTTGACAATTTAATTTTGCTATAACTCCCCAACTGAACATCGCACATTCAAAAACTTGACATCCACTTGTTTGGTACATTGAGCTGCATCTTTCTATCTAACGTAGTTTTGCGAATTTCATCCATAGGGGGCGTCAAAACCACAAAAAGCAAAGAAAACGCGTTTGGGGCTATAACTTCCACACCGAACATCCCACAGTCAAGAACTCTTTATCCATAGATTCACACAAGTCAGCTGCATCATTTTACATAGGCCACGCCCATTTGCATATGGGATTTTTTTTCGCTACATCGCAAAAACTGTGTAAGTCACCAAAACACACTCCTCCTACAGTTTTCGCCCGATTTGGACGAAACCAAAAGCATTATGCTCTACCGACTCCCACGAGCAAAAGCTGTGTAAAGAATTTTTCTACGACCATAAGAAGACCAAGTGGTAGCGCTTTAAAGATTTGCACATTAGCTACCTTGTACCAAACTGCTCCTAAATCCAAAACGATTCATCCTATTAACACCAAACTTCACACATGTGTTTGTCCTATGGTTCTCAGGTTGGTTCTACTTTTTCATTAAATTGCTCCAAAAGGGGTCGCCAAAAACACACTTGAGCATCTTTCTCTGCGATTTTTTTGCCTTTTGGTCTATAACTCCCAAACCAAACATCCCACATTCAAAAACTTTACATCCCCGGATTCCGTGAAGCGAGGGGCCGGTGCCGCGGACGACGACGCCCGATCCCGAGTCGCGTGGGAGGCTTGGCCCCCGTTCACAACTGCTCGCAGTTCTAGTTATTATTATTTTTCTCCGCGTAAAAGTGGTGCTGCAGCCCAAACCGTAAAGGGTTGGGACATGCCACTTGCAGGGCTCATCCAAGTCCGTACCCCGTACGCAGACAAAAAAATTCAAACATCCCGGCCACTAGGTGGCGCTACAACCAAAGAAAAGGCGTTTTGGGCTATAACTTCCGCACCGAAAGTCCGACAGTCAAAAACTTTATATCCACAGATGCCCACAAGTCAGTTGCATCTTTTGAGATAGGCCACGCCCATTTGCGTATATATACATTTTTTGCTACATCGCAAAAACTGTGTCAGTCACCGAAACATACTCCTCCTACAGTTTTTGCCCGATTTGGACGAAACCAAAAGCATTATGCTCTACTGACTCCCACGAGCAAAATTGGGTCAAATAGTTTTTCTACGACTATCGGAAGACCAAACAGTAGCGCTTTAAAGATTCGCGAAAATTCCTTAAAAAAAATAAAAAAGGGGTTTTTCTTGAAACTGAAGGGAGACTATCATGGGGCATACCTGAGCCTATGGCAAAAATATGGGAAAGAAATTTTTATGTGGGCCGGACTTATTAAAAAAAAGAGTTTATCAATTTTTTTGCCTGTTTTCGCCATTTTCTAAGTCTTTCGGCGGGAAAATGGGAAAATTCAAAAAAGTGTCTTCACAATGGAGAGGATGACAATTTGATTTTGCTATAACTCCCCAACCGAACATCGCACATTCAAAAACTTGACATCCACTTGTTTGGTACATTGAGCTGCATCTTTCTATCTAACGTAGTTTTGCGAATGTCATCCATAGGGGGCGCCAAAACCACAAAAAGCAAAGGAAACGCGTTTGGGGCTATAACTTCCACACCGAACATCCCACAGTCAAACACTTAATATCCACAGATGCCCACAAGTCAGCTGCATCTTTCTACATAACACAGTTTTGCGAATGTCATCCATAGGGGGCACCAAAACCGCAAAAAGCAAAGAAAACGCGTTTGGGGCTATAACTCCCACACAGAACATCCCACATTCAAAAACTTTACATCCCCGGATTCCGTGAAGCGAGGGGCCGGCGCCGCGGACGACGACGCCCGATCCCGAGTCGCGTGGGAGGCTTGGCCCCCGTTCACAACTGCTTGCAGTTCTAGTTATTTTTATTATTATTATTCTTCCGGACAATTACACACAATACACAATTTTCTCTTTGCATATTCATACATATTACTTTGTGTTATCATCCGAAGGGTGGCAGGAGAAGCCAAAGGCTTATCAGGTCCCGCCCCCACTGCCATAAGATTCAGATACACAGCTACTGATACAGTTAAAACATTTTTTTTTTAAGAAGATGCATTCCAATATTTAGGTCTCCTTATTCATTGCCAGTGTACAACAGACATGCTTTCCATTTACTGTACGTATGACGACAACACGTTAGGGCGAGCACCCCCGGAACCCATAGAGATTGCATTGCGAAGCCTGCAGTTTGAAAAAAAATAAGTTTTACATTGAAGTCTATGAGAGCGCTCAGGGCGATTTTCAACCAGCCCAAAATCGCCCCAGAGTGACGGTACAGAGCACAGACGCTGATTGTACAATGATATTCAGACTTAGATGCAGGTAAAAACTGTATTGAAATAATAAATTATGATTATAAATACAAAAAAAATATATTTTTCATCATTATTATTATCATTATTATATATTTTTTTGCTGGCATGGCTCAAGGAGGGCGTCGCCCTATCGCCCTCTATGGGCGAGCCGCCGCTGAGTGGAAATTAGTTTGCTTTAATGGTGCTTGTATAGGTGTTTTTCTTTTTGCCTTTGGACACATTCAGGCCCCCTTCTTTATGCTAAGCTAAGCTAATAGGCCGCTGGCTGATAGCTTCATATAAAGCATGCATGGACGTGCTGTCAATCCTCTCATCTTCATGCAGTTCTTAGCATGTGTGATCGCATCATTTTAATGACACATCAAGCTCAAATGTATTCACAATCCCTATTGTTGTTGTATGTGGTGTGCAATTACAGCATTGATGAAGAATGGATATTGTACCGTTTTATACATTCTTTTGACTCCGTTTATCCCTAAGCCCACTGTAACTACTTTAATAAATTGCCTTACATCAGTTTAAAGGAGGGAATAACTTGGGTTTTGCTGTCATGCAAAGAGTGTTCAACCCCTGTGCTCTCTCTCTCTAGCTCTCTGTAGCTCTCTTCAAAACCCCCTCTATCTCTCTCTCCCTCAGCTGCACCTCATCAGCATTGAAGCTCTACAGTTGCAGTTGAGTTGAGTTGAGTCGAGGTCAGACAGACAGTGTGTGCTGCCCTGGGGAGATACAGTCTGGCTACCAACCAGATCAGTTGGAAAGGAGCTGTCCCGGTATTTCCTCTTTCTTTCTTTCTTTCTTTCTTTCTTTCTTTCTTTCTTTCTTTCTTTCTTTCTTTCTTTCTTTCTTTCTCCTTTCTTTCTTTCTTTCTTTCTTTCTTTCTTTCTTTCTTTCTTTCTTTCTTTCTTTCTTTCTTTCTCCCTCGTTTTCTGAGAGCTTGTTGCTCCCTACTGAGTGAGCGTCGGAGGGCTGAGAGAGCAGCTCCAGCTCCAGCTCCTAAATCTAACCATTAGATCAAATAATAATAATATATGAAATAATGTCTGTTTTAAATTCACTATCAGTCCTTCTACGCCTCCCTCCCTTCCTCCTCTCCATCCATATCATCTCTCATGTGCAACCCCCCCCCCCCCCACACACACACACACACACAGGGTGTTGAATGATTTATTTATTTATGTCGGCATAAATTAGAGTAGCCTAATATACTCTGGTGCCTCAATGCCAGCTCATTTTGATCGGTAGGTGTCGTGTGTTTCTGTGCATTCGTGTCAGTGTGTGTAGTTGGCTTTCCCTGACAAGTTTGATCTGAGTAAACAAGGAGTCAGCCAAATAACTCTGGAGTAAGAGAGAGGGGGGAGAGAGAGAGAGAGAGCGAGAGAGAGAGAGAGAGAGAGAGAGAAACGGGGTCAGAAAGTGTGTGAAGCAGTGAGAAAGGCAGACACAGGCACTTACTCAGGCTAAACCCTGAAGCCATGGGCAGGAAGCTGATATTTTCCCAGACTTACTTTACTCTTTTTTTTTTTTTTTTTTTTTTTGGAGTCTGATCCGACAATCGTAGCTTCCTCTGAGAGGCTAATAATACAACAGAGCCATTGTGCAATGCGTCGTTTCCCCTTCGCCTGATTTAGCAGGAGAGAAGGCGTTTGCATGAAATCTTTCCACTCCAATCCAGTTTGGTCGGGTGGAGTCTTAGCTGCCATCAGATTTGATTGTCACACCACCATCGTAATAATGCACTATTATAGTCTGGCTCAGACCAACATGAATACATACCGATAACAGGGCTTTAGAGCCAGTAGCCACTGTACAGTTTCTTCATTTCCTGCGTCTATCTTGCGCTGGTGCTGTAGTTTGCAGTAGCAGCTGTGCAGAAAGTATGCAACATTTGGGGAATAATGTCATAACTGGAATGTGGATGGAATTAGACTAAAGCAGACATGCCGACTATTAAAGATTTGAGAAAGGATAAACTGTTACATATGCAAAAAGCCATTGTAGATGTTTAGTAGATGCTAGGAAGAAATAATGTGAATAGTATTATTTCACGATGTTGGCATGTTTTGATTTTGGGGCATAAATAAAAAGTTGGATTAATAAACATATACACATAGTCAAGGGGCCAAGTAAAGTTATGAGTTTTTCATAGTACACAGAAGAGTTCAATTAACAGATGATTAGGGAGTTTAAATATGTATTTATACAGAAAGTGAAGCTTTTTGCCTGACATTGCCCCAAATAGCTATGTACCCACTTTGCACAGATGTCATCTGTGTGCCAGCTATCTCCAGTCTCTCTCTTCCAAATGGTCACTGTACGCATACAGTATAGCGCAGCATAGGGAAAATGTAAACCTTTTTGCTCATTTTGATTTTAACTTTTGAAGATGTTTCTTTGGGAGAATTTGCATCTGGTTGCGTTTTTTTTCTTCCTTTCACTTTATTTGCGGCTATCTCGGCTGCCTCGAGACTTGGCTTCAGTTTCTGTCTGAACACACAGTAAGGGTTATTTGGCATATTTTGTTTAACATGCAACTGCAAACAAGACAAACTAACTGTTGGACTGGATTACAAGTTTTGTTGTTTTTTCCTCCAATATAAAACAACTTGCTTCAATGATCTGTTGGATCAATTTCGTTTAACTTGTCACATATTTGTGGACGCAGCCATAGGTATTTATTCTCATGTACCTAGGTCGGAGAGCATGCATGGTCAAACTCCTCATCATTGAAGCAGTGTTGTATACTGAATACTATTATTAATGGGTCTCTTCCATAAACTGCATTCCAATCAATGTGTGTCGCTAACCACTGTAGGGATTGTGTATTGTGATGGTCTTCATCTGCTTTGTATTTGTTGCCATTGCCACCACATGAGCTATCAGATAAATAAGGACTTGATGCATAATGACTGTATCAATGTTTTGTTCAAAATGCCTTAAGCCGGTGCAAGGGATTTATCTACTTTTAAGCATAATACGTCATCTAAAGGACTCTTAACGCACAGCTCAGTCACTGCATTTGCATTTCTTTAGATTAAAAACATCCATAAGGGCAATGTGTGTCTCATTTGTCCTGTGGGATTGGGTCGAGTTTTATTACAAACTGTGTTGTGGGCAGGTGCGCCGTTGAAAACAGTCCCACACAGACCTGAAGGCTGAATATGAGATGAAAGTACTCGTGAGATGGATGGTTTTTGTTGTGCACTTGACACAGCGTTATAAAAAGATATAAATGATCTTGCAAATGAAATATTAACCCTCGCATTGCTTTCATATTCACTGCAAACCTATAGGCTAAGGCAATATTGCATCAAACACGTGGACTTTTAGACACTACTGTATAATGCTTTGTTGAATTTTTAAACACACAATCCTTCACTTATTATTCACCTTTTCGTATAGGCACAACGATGATAAATGGTGTGTTGGCAGATGGGACGATTATTTTGAAATCAAAAGGTATGCATTACTCTTACATGGGTTGTGAGAAAGAAGTAGATTTCCATGACCAGACAGGGCAACATTAATATGACAAATCACTGTGTATACCCTTGATCATCGCCACAAGCAATAGCAAACTCAGCCTGTCTGGAAAGGTTGACCAATTTGAAAAAGTGTGTGTGTGTGCCTCCCCTATCTGTTCATCTGGCTTCTGGCCCTGTCTCACCATTCGTCTCCATGTTTGGCTAACCATGCATCTTTCATTTTATCAGTAAGTCTATCAATTGGTGTGTGTGTGTGTGTGTGTGTATGAGTGTGTCCATGGGTGAAATGACCACTGGGTTTCCCGCTGTGTTGACCACATGCTCCTTTTCATTCTCCTTTTTCCTCCGGTGCTCCCTTTTTAACCCACCTGGCCGCTCTACCTTGACCACCCATGTTGTTTTGTCTGGCTTTGCTCCGTGTGTTGTATACTGAGTGTGGTCACATTATTCAGACTTTTCCATCCGCGGGGGTTTTGGGAAACCATGTGGGGGGGCCCTGCAGGTAAATGTGGTTGCCCAATTATCATACTATGGAAAACAAATCAAATGCAAAGTGGTTTATTGGATTTTTCAGGCATATAAATGTTGATAGGTTCAATTGAACATTTGTATTCCATAGTAGTAATGCATTTTAAAATGAATGCTTGAATGATCTGCTTTCAAGTATAGGTCTGGAATCTCTGGGCCAGCAGACATTGATCGTGGGAAAACATGCAGCCTAACCCTATCCCCCAGATAGCCACCTCTACTGCAAACATAATGTAATGAGCACCACTTACAAATACTTTAATGATACTCAATGAAACAAAACAATGGTTTTGTTACTGTAGAGTGCACACTTATTGAAAGAAAGCAGTGCAAAACCGACACAGTCTCAAAGAAACCTTAAAATTGTTGGATTAACCAAGAGTTCATATATTACAATTCTAATGATATCAGAAAGCTATTCTAATTATTAAACCACTAACACCTTCATCACAGTCAGATGCTACTACAAAATCCTTCATCCTCTCCCTACACATTGATTCCAACTCTTTTGTCCGCCCGTCACAGCCACATTTCTCAGTAGTCAGAGACAATAAAAGGTCTAATTTCTCTTGGTCAGAGCTTATGAGCAACAAATACCTGAACCAGCCAGCAGGCCATATGGTTAGTGAGAGTCGAGGAGAAGTGCATGTCTGTGTGTGTATAACCTTACCTGTCTGAATTCATTGACATTGTTTGTGTGTTGTGAGCATGTGCAGTTTGTCGATTCAAAGTGTGCAGACATACCCGGAGGACTGTGTGTGTGTGTGTGTGTGTGTGTGTGTGTGTGTGTGTTTTTCTAGCCAGGACCTCTTGGCCCATGTCTTCACGTTAGGGGCAGTAATTATCCAGGTGTAGACTTTTGATTTTTAGTGCAGAGACAGTAGGTAAAGTGGCGTGTCCCGGTTGGTCTAAGGCAGGGGTGTCAAACTCTGGCCCGCGGGCCAAATCTGGCCCGTTTCAATATTTAATCTGGCCCGCGAACCAATTCGGCAATTCCATTCAATTTGGCCCGAAAAAAAAAAAAAAAAAAAAAAAAATCATCATGATTTTTTTTTTTTTTTTTTTTTTTTCTCATGCGGAGCCTGTGCCATATTGGCACGTCGCACACGCTCCCAACCGTTAGGACACTCGCACAGCTTACCACTAGGAATGTCTGCTGAAAGTTCCACAGCTCAGGATTTTAAGCCATGAATTGATGAACTTGCATTGAAGAAAAGATGTCAGTTTTCTAATGGCTGTAAATAGGCCAATCTATGGGGCTAAATAGCATGCTAATATGATGATTGATTGTGTCAACTGTCTAAGGATGAATGCTAACATTATCTGGTTTCTAACTTTAGCCTGAAGTTACAATATAGCTCACTAACTAACGTTAGATACCCGCTGATAGCCCACCCCTTTTGTTTCCAATGGTGGCTTTGCATTTCATTACCAATGTAAAGTGACATAAATAGTTAACACTGGTGCTGGGTCATGATTCCTATAAAAAAATAAAATAAAAAAACGTGATATGTTTTGAATGTGCAGAAAGTTTTGAAAAATCCAAGAGAAAACATATTGTGGCTCAATCCAGGATGCCTGAGAGCCTTACTGCATTATAGTCCTTTATAATTGTTTCACCAGGAACCTGAATGTTGTCTTTTCCTTTACAAAAATAAAGACATTTCCACAATAAATTGATGCAGAAAAGGCACAGAAAACCAAAACAGAAAAATCCACCAGAATACAGGAAATTAAGTGTTTGTCGCACAAAAATTTCTGGGGGAGCACCCCCATAACCCCCACATATAATTTGTCCCCCAAAATATGTAAACAAAATCTAGCCTATGCCTCGTATGTACGCAGGTTATATACCTAGATATGTTGTTTGATTTTAGGATTAAAAAGAAGGCATGTCAGTAAGCGACATGTCTGGCCCTTCGTGTGATTATCATGTCGTAATTCGGCCCTTTGTGAAAATGAGTTTGACACCCCTGGTCTAAGGGCACACTCACACTAAGCAATCAGCACAGTGCACAAGCACGCTAGCTGCCTAAAGTCTATACTTTGTTTGATCAGTGTGTATGCTCTGTACCGTGCACTTCCTTGGCCCTGGCCTGGTTGGAACTTGGTCTGGATGTACGAGCATGGCACAAGCAATAGTCCTGCTGTCAGTTTATATTTATATATATATATTCATATGTATATACACGATGGATAAAATGTGCAAAAGAAAGTTGATGCAGAACATTAACACAAAAAGTGTTTCACCTGATGACGTCCCTCTTTTTGCTGATCAGATTTTCTCTTTTTTTCAATGTGCTCATGAATTCTTGAAGGCACTTTAATGATATTAGGGTTCATTGCGGACAATTGGAATGAGTGCTTGCACCTTTTTGCCCCATCGTAAACATCCACTTGTGCCCTCTTTAAACTTTCTTCTAGTTTCTATTTAA
>NC_137217.1:13854456-13864456 GCF_949987685.1 Ammodytes marinus | reverse complement strand
GTGCAGTGTGTTTGCACCAGTGTGTCAGTGCGAGGGTGCGGGTGTGTTTGTGTGTGGATGTTAACAGATGTTGTGTGTGTGTGTAAGCCAAACAGCCCCTGTCCTTAAGTCTGGGGTGTACTTGGACTTCCGGCTCTTTCAAGTCTTCTTTTCAACACACTACAGTAGACACTTCAAAATGAGTCATCTGTCTGGCTCCCTTATTCTTCTTTATTCTGATGATTGTTGTTCTAAAGATATTCTTACGGCTTATTTTACATCTACGGTGCCCACCATCTCTACCATTGTGTCCTTGAGCAAGACACTTAACCCCAAACTGCTCCAGGGGCTGACCCTGCACTCTGACCCCCTCCGAAGTGGAAAAACTTGACATACAGAATAAAGGATACCAACTTGGATACACAACCCAAGGGACGCTTTCTACAAGAAAGATGAGGATTTCAAATTTCAAACAATTTCAAAATTAAAATCACCTATACAAAAATACATATTTCAATGTGCCCTGTGTACAATTGACTTACATTGAATTAACAAACTAAATAACTAACTTACTAACTTGTTTGGCAGCTTATTAAAACCTATATGTGACAAAAACAAACGTGATCGTTCACATTCTGACTCTGATGGCATGAGTCGATTGGAGCTTTTGGGCCACTAAAGAGATTTGCCTTGGCCAGAAACACAGTAATCCTACTTAAACTGGGATGCAACCTCAAATTAGCCCGTGTAAGTTATTCATTAGTTCCTCTATCAATCTTCAGGGTTTTTTTTTCGTTCAGTAACCGCTTATCCCTGAGGACAGTTTCCCATGTCACTTTACCTATAACACTGGCCGGGGGTATGTCTTTATATTGAATATACTGTAGGGATGTTCTCTTTGAGTTCCCAAAGGTGCTAGTTGTCGAGCCTTCAGCTGTGAGCGTGTTCAATGTCACCTCACACCAGACCTGGCCCGACGACTTTTCACCTTTTGAAGGGCTGACCTTTGACCTGTAGAGAAATGACCCTTGATCTTAACAGGTCCTAATGGTGCAGAGTGTGGACTGGTGACAGGAGACAGATGGAAGCACACACACACGCACACCCACACGCACACCCACACGCACACCCACACCCACACACACACCACACACACACACACACACACACACACACACACACACACACACACACACACGCAAACCCACACCCTGCTGGTGCAGAGACACACTAATAGAGTGGAAAGCGTTGCTCTGCAGACCCGAGGAGTGACAGGAGAACCATGGGGACACACACAGACAAAGCTCGGCTTACACAGGAAACTGCTGAGACATGCAGGTCGTGTCTGTTTCCATGTTTATGGACCCAGCAGACATACAAAGGCAGACAAGCACATACACATATACACACACTGTGTGTAATCAATTTTGCTTGTTTTTCTGTGCTGTTGGACAAAGTTATGGCTCAGACAAAACTGTCTGTTTGACAAAGTTGCAGCTGGTTTGGTTAACCCAGAACTACAGGTCAGCTTGACTTTGTTTTATTACTGCTGTTTGAGAACATGTATGCGAGTCTGCACAAACTCCCAAAGAACATGCCTGAATACTGCATGCGCATACACCTTGCCTCCTGTAATTGAGTTTTCTGAAGGTTAAACTGGACACAAACTAATTTGTTTTGGCCTCCGAGGGCTTCCCTCTCCTAAAATAATGAGCCTTGTAGTTTACCCTTTACTAAACCTCCCCAGTAGACCACGGGTGGCCTTTCAATTACCAAGCTAAAACATGCAGAATGGCCATGCATGGCATTATCAATAAACATGCAATAGGGACCACATTTTCAGCTCCTCATAAGCAGGCAAGCAAGAACACACACACACACACACACACACACACACACACACACACACACACACACACACACACACACACACACACACACATGCATAGACAGGCTCAGGCACATATGCAGACAGAAGCACAGGCATATGGCCTATGTACACACACTTGCATGAACGTATGGACACACATATGCGCGCACACACCGAGCCAGATTACTTTGCTTATTTGCTTAGCAAGCAATCTTTGTTGGGGTCACCATTCCTAACCCCTGCACTGCACCAATCTATAAAGCCAGCCCTGTGGGACCCAGTCAAGCCAAGGTATTTGTAGAATGATCCTAACTTAGTTTATGTGCTGCTGCTGACACGTTCACATTGTAGCGTACTAGAGATTTTAGATAAATGCCATATGCAGCAAAAAAAGGCATACAGTCAAGTTTTATTTTAATCCGAAGCTCATCCATTTGACAGCAAGCTGTTTTTTTCTATGATAGGCCACAGTAACTTTAAAGCACTCACTATGTTAAGTGAGACAACCCGTTAAGAATGCACAAACTAACTGACCTTTTAGAAGGTACTTTTTACCGGTTTAGAGTTACAAATTAGAGAACCCTACTAATTGGTTCTAAAGATTTTCCTTAAACCTCCTATGAGGAACTTTTAACGGTTTATGAAACCCTTTTTCTCTGATGATCATAAATAACCTGTAACAGCAAACGAGACCACCAATACAAAGAACACTATTTTTATATTTCTCGGGTACGATCTCCTGGGATCTTAGACAAAAAGCACTGGCATTTTCTACTGCATGTCTCTCCGCTTTACAGTTGTTCTGATAACCATTAATAAACGTTAAATGAATGGTCTTTATCTTAGATCCTTACAAACTTTGAACAACAAAGAACAACATAGTTCCACACATGCCATTTGAGTTCAATTATGAATGGTTACCATTCAAAGAAGGAAAAAAGTCTGAATAATTCACTGCAAACCTTTAGGTGTGCTCCAGTGGCATCAGCCTAACCTCAAACAAGAGATACGCTAATGAAGCTAACTCTGTAAGCAAAAACAACTTTGAACTGCTTTCAGACTTGGCCAAGTCTCAAAAACATAAACATTAGCATTCAGCCTTTTAAATAGACCGAGCTGAATACAGTCTTCAGGCAGTTTTATGGATTTCTTCTGGACGATTAAAGGGGAGCTCTACGGCATAAGCAGCTACCTTGAGCTTTGGGATGATTTGATCGTTATATCAACAAGCCTCAGGGCGAGCCGTTCTTGGGATTTAATGCAAGACCAGAATTCATATCGGTTGATAATGTTTTCAAAGGAGTAAAAGAGATTAGAAGGGCACAGAAACGGACAGACAATCCAAAGGGGTTACTGGTACGATATTGAGTTGCACTTAGAATCCAGAAACTGTCTGATTTAGGCTGAGGTCGAGATTATGGCAATGCTTGGCGGTAGGTGTGGTGCTTTATATACTGTAAATGTACAGAGATGATAATGTGAATTGTGAAAGAATAATTCGCGGAACAAAAAATATAAACCAAAAAACGTGTTTGCTGTTTGTCAGGTCTGAAAACTGGCTAAAACATTCATGTAGAACATAATGATGAAGTTATGTTCTGTCAAAAGTTAACTTATCGTAATCACATTTGCCACAAAGTAAACTTTCACCAAATTGTCAATTGTACTTGTTACACAAAAAAATGGAAACATACAGATACATGTAAATGATACAAAGTGTACATGGCCTGTGGTGACATGTAGAGTGACACAAAGTATCAAGCAAGCTTGCAAGAAAATCTTTATGTGTTGCATAATTTGTCGTTGGTTATCACGGTTCACTAATAAAACTGTTGCATAAAGGCAACATCACACTCATTTTGATATTCATCTCATCAATTCATATTTACAGCATCCAATAATATTGTGTTTACATAAATATTATTCTGAAAATGGCCATTCTGATTCACAGTACATAACCTTCCTTACTTCCTTACATTTGTACTTTTACTTGAACGTTATACTTTGGTATTTAAGTAAAATATCTGATTACTTCTTCCATCACTGATAACGAATCAATTGTATTTATTTTATAGGTGAGTTGACCAACATATTTCTCATTATTCAATTTGTAAATGGAGAAACGACTCTATATGGGAAATCTCTATAATCATTACATCAGGGTGACAGCTTCATATTGTTCTGAATTTTTTTATTTATTTTTAATAGGCTCATACTGTGATGGTACGAGATGAGGAAGTTGTGGATAACTATATGTATGCAAGTCCTACTGTTCAGGAATATATCATTCTCTATTGATATGCTAAAACGACATTTGGGATTGGGATTTTAAAGGCAGATATCCAACAGGGAGTTGTGGGCCAGCGGAGGGTAGCTGCATAATCAGCTCCACCATCAGCTAACTGATGTTCTGCATAATAGAGATGGGATTTCTGGGTCAGTCTATGTATGTGGTGTGTGTATGGCATTAGCGGTGGGGGGTTGTCATTTTATCTGCATGAATGTCTGCATGTGTCCTATCTGCATGTGTATGCATGTGTGCAGTCTGTGTGTGTGTGTGTGTGCGTGTGTGTTGTGTCGGTGTGTGTCAGGGGCACTGACCCCTTTCCCCACAGGGAGGATCGTCCCTGTCTCATTAAGACAGACAGACAGACAGACAGACAGACAGACAGACAGACAGACAGACAGACAGACAGACAGACAGACAGACAGACAGACAGACAAAAATAGAAGAGAAATAGAAGGTGGTGCTAAAGAAACATGGACAGCAGTGGTGAAGGGAAGGCAAAAAAAAAATTTGGTGGGGTTCATTGTGATACATTTATCATCATCCATTACCACAATGAGCAGGGAGGGCCATGGCCAAGGACGACATGAAGTTTTCTGATTCACATAAAACACACACAAAACACACACACACACACACACACCTCCAACTTCCCTCCATGGGGTATATGTCACGAACCAGACATGACTGTGATTTAATTGAATCAAGAGGCAATGTGTGGATGTTCGAGGTTTAGGAAACAGGGGAAGAAGCGGTGTGTGGGTGGATGGTAACAGTGTGTGTGTGTGTGTGTGTGTGTGTGTGTGTGTGTGTGTGTGTGTTTATATAGACAGAAACTCACATTTTGGTTGGGGTTCCATGTGTGTTAAAGTGCTCCCAGGGCTCTGTCTGCATGTGCGTGTGTGTGTGTGTGTGTGTGTGTGTGTGTGTGTGTGTGTGTGTGTGTGTGTGTGATGGCATGCACGTGTGTCACGCTATACAATGTGTGGGTGTACATACATGTGAGTATGGGATTACTCTTGAGCCATGCTGGCATGGCTAGTGACACACAAGGCAGGTTAAAATGTCTTTTATGTTACACTGAGCCTTAGTTTTTTTATTCTTCTTCACAGGCAAAGCAGGGTGTGTATAAGAACAAAGAGAGAGAGAGAGAGAGAGAGAGAGAGAGAGAGAGAGAGAGAGAGAAAGAGAGACATAGAGAGAGAGTCAGAGAGAGAGAGAGAGAGAAGGAGGAGAGAGGAAGGAGGAGGGAAGAAACTATAAGAGCAGCTTTAAGCGTGAAAATCAAAGGGGGAAATGTAGCTCTGGTTATTGTAGGCTACATACCATATTCAAGTCATTAAAGGATATTGAAATCACACTCTGTAGGAAGATGAAAAAAGGACTGGGGTCGAGAGGGAGAGAGACAGGGGTTGGTTGATGAAGAAATACTGAGTGAATGTCATCAAAATTCCTGAAAAAAAAGAAAAGAGAATAGCACTGAAGTACAAAGCCACCACAACACAAGCCCTAAAAACCTCAACGAAGCCCACCACCTTATGATCACAGGGCAATGCGGTTTGTCTGGCAGGAGGTTCCTAGACTTATTACAGTCAT
Organism: Ammodytes marinus; assembly: GCF_949987685.1. NCBI lineage: Eukaryota > Metazoa > Chordata > Actinopteri > Uranoscopiformes > Ammodytidae > Ammodytes > Ammodytes marinus. Next base: position 13,858,724 of record NC_137217.1, on the reverse strand, counting down.
AATCTCAACTCCTTCTGTGTTCATGTTACAGAGCTTAGGCCAACACATGCCTAGAAGATTGGGTAACCTTTTGTGTGGGCACAGATCTGACTTTTCTTACGTCCATAGGGGCTCAGCGTATACCGTACATACTGTCAAACGGCTTTCAACACTCTTCTCACATTCTTGCGTTCAGTTTGGGCCTATCTGGTTACATGCAGAAATAATGCCCTGTGATCACTGAAAAAAAGAAGTTGTTTATGGATGTGTGTTTCCCTTCATGAAAGTGAGAGATGGGTGAGTTGAGGATGAGAGGAAGATCGATGACTAAAAGAAAAAAATGCATAGAAACAGCCGAAGGGGGAAAACGGAGCATTGGACCGAGAAACAGTCAGACAGCAAGGACGGAGATAGAGTGAGATCAAGAGACAGAAAAAAGAGAGAGAGAGAGAGAGAATTAAAAAAGAAAACCACAACAGAAGCCCCAAAGCCGAGTAAGTCCCCTTCTCCTCATGATGGTGGGGTGTGGTGTTTTGGGGATCTGGCACAACTTCCTACAGTACAGCCCCCTCCTTTCTAAACATCTCATATATACACCCAGGCAGAGACAAAGTCGCAGCCTAACCACATCACAACGTTTGTGCATGTGTGTGTGTGTGTGTGCATATGTGTGAGTGAGTGAGTGTGTGTGTGTGTGTGTGTGTGTGTGTGTGTGTGTGTGTGTGTGTGTGTGAGTGGTTAGCTCAGCTGCTCCCTGGCTCACAGAAAGCATACGCTGCCCGAGCTTGCTAGAGCTGTCTCTTGATCTCATCTGTCTTTTTATTGCCTAATCCCTGCATCTCCTCTCTATCCTCCCTTCCTCCTCATATAACCCCCCCCTTCTTTTTCTGTCCTTCATCTTCTCTCTTCAACCCCCCCCCCACCACCTCTCTCCATCTTTTTCCTTAAGGTTTGAATATAACCTCAGTTGCTCTGGCAACATATGATCCTTTCCATTCATGCCAATGAAGGTTGTCCCCTCTCTCTTGCCCTCCCACCCACATCTGTCATTCTCTCTCTCTCTAGGTTTGATAACTGTGTGTCGCATAGAACCTTTTCAAAGTCTTCCCTGCATGCTGTAGATGAGTTTCACGTAGTATAGCCAACCCGCCATATGGGTCATCCACGCACTATCCCAATGGGTTGAGGGTGAGATGATGGTGGGCTCATGAATGTTTCATTCTGGTTTACATAACAGTGGCTCAGCTCCACACACTGGATGTATGATTACAAAAATGCTGTCTGTTGTGCTCACCCTCATCTTACTCTGTGTCTGCGTCTGAAGGAAGTCTCTCATACATACTCCGTCCCTTTACATGTGCATCTCTTTTGCTTCTAGTCTCATTTCATGAAAATAACATCTTGCAATTGAGATGTATCACCATCACACTGTACCCCCCACTGTCATTTTTTTCTTCTTCAATTTCAACTTGCCGCATTGAGATGGCAGGATTCATTTGTGTTGCTAAGAATTCCCAGAAGGAAAATGTAGGTTAAGTAAGATAAATATGACAATGGTAAGAAAATAAAAGAATTAGCGGCATACATAAAACAGTGCATATGTAACTATAAAGCATTCATATCTCTATCTATCTATCTATCTATCTATCTATCTATCTATCTATCTATCTATCTATCTATCTATCTATCTATCTATCTATCTATCTATCTATCTATCTATCTATCTATCTATCTATCTATCTATCTATCTATCTATCTATCTATCCATCCATCCATCCATCCATCCATCCATCCATCCATCCATCCATCCATCCATCCATCCATCCATCCATCCATCCATCCATCCATCCATCCATCCATCCATCCATCCATCCATCCATCCATCCATCCATCCATCCATCCATCCATTTACAAACAGAGTTTCTGCTCTGCCATATTTCTGTGTTCCCTCAATAGATTTGGAGGTGTTTCATTTTTTGGCAAGGTTGTGAACCGTGGCGTACCTTTTTCATGACTTTGGTCATATTTCATTCTTATTGCTTTAGGAATGTGCATAGGAAGTAGGGTACGTTTTCTCTCTCCATCTTTTTATGTTGTGTGAAACTAGAGCTTGCAGGCTGCTGTGTCAACCTTTATTCTCCTGCTCTTGTGCTATGGGTTGCTGGAGTCTTTTATGTATGAGGTGAGGACTTGTGTTACTTTTAACACAACAGTTTTTTTTTCCTGGCTAATATTCAGCCAGTTATGAAACATCTAGGTCAACTTACTGAGTTTAAAACGTTCTACTCTCCTTCACCTAATGGCCAGATAACCTACCCAAAAGCACAGTTTCATGATGCAATTTGGGCAAACAATCTCTCTGTAATTAGAATCTGATTCCCCGAGGCAGCAAACTAATCACACAATCAGTGACTGGTGCTGCCTTCCAGGTGCACAATGTGAGTAAAGGAGGAGATCAGCTTGTATGCAGTATCATCTCTAACTCCAGTTTACATATACCAAGACACAGTGAAACATCTCTGTAGGACACATGCATGCGTGAATGAATACATAAATGAATGACTACTCCATCAGCTGTGGTCCTATAGCAGCTCCAAAAAAGCTCCCATTACGTCCTGGCTGCGGTGAACACAGACACAGCACAACCACCTTTCAAATGTGAAAAAAAAAGTTAATGTGTTTCCATGCTGGTTCAAATGCCTATTTTTGCACTGGTTGTGGTTTAAACCTCAGTTCCTTCTCCCTTCTCTATTTTACCAGCACTACTGTGTGTGTGTGTGTGTGTGTGTGTGTGTGTGTTCTTTCAGCCATTTCAAACTAAGCAGACAGTCACCCATAAATGTCTGCGTATCTGTCTCCACCCTTAACAACAGGTGGCTCTTTAACCTGCCACTGAATAAAGTGTGGCTCCAATCACAAGTCCTTAAGAGATATGAGCGAAGTAAAACTAATCATCTTCTTTATAGTCTTATTTCATGCCATAACGCTTCTCACTCCCTGCCTCTTTATCTCTAACCTAGACCAGTGTCTCTGACTTACTCAGTTGTGTGCAATGGTGATAACTGAGTATGAGTCAGGCCTTTTGCTATGCGTTTACTTTTATCCTTTCTCTTTCTCTCTCTCTATCTGGTCCTCTCTGCCGTTTAGTAGACTGTGAAGCGTGCAGCCAATGCACATGAATGATGAATGATGACTGGAGGTTTGTCTGGTGCCAACAGACAACTGCATAATACAGCATAGATACAGTGTGATTCCAGTCCTCTGCACCAGACTCATGCTTGTAGCATGCTTGAGTAACTTTAGAAAAGAGTTGGCTTGTTGAGCTGATGAACTCTGCGCGATGTTTTAATCATGTCTCATTTAATTCCTAATGATGAGACTCATATATTATTCTATTGTTTTTTTAATGACTAGAATAAAGCACACAGCTACGATGTTCTTTTGACCCCTGTTACACGCATTCGTTTATATGTGCAACATTTTGATATCAATTATGATAATCATACAGTTTCCCTTTGGGTTTATTTTTTTCATGAGGGCTTTAGAAGGTATGTCTTTGACCTTTCAAAGAGGATGTGGGAGAGAGTGTGTGTATGTTTTGTGGAATGGGTTCACCCATACACATATACAGACTATGAACATGTTTGCACGCCTGCATTTCCATGTCTCTGTGTGTATCTGATGTTTTTGGCTTGGTTCCATCCTGTGTACAGGCATGTTTCTATGCCTGTTTCTGCATTCATGTATGTCCTGTACAGTACATGTCTCTGTTCTAGTATAGAAGCATGTGCATTGTTGCTGGTGTGTGTGTTTCTGTCTGTCTGTCTGTGTGTGTGTGTTTCTGCTGTAGTATGTAGGTCACCAATATATTCCTGATGAGGTCTAGTCCTCTGGAGATATAAGGGCCTAAATTAGACACTATTATCTGTGTGTGTGTGTGTGTGTGTGTGTGTGTGTGTGTGTGTGTGTGTGTGTGTGTGTGTGTGTGCACATGTAACTACCGGAAAAAGTGAACTAGACACCATTATCAGACGGGGGCCTCACATGCTAGTGTGTTCAATTGTGTGCACATGTATGCTTTTACATGTAAAGAGAAGTATCATGAGTGAGTGAAATTGCATGCTATTTTCAGCATAATGTGTTTGTGTGTTTGTGTGTGTGTTTGATTGCGAGACAATACCATACCGGTATATCTGACCGACTATAGTCTCCTGTTACCACTGACCTGGGACTGCAAACCTCAACCCTCCGTTTTAATGACTATTGGCTCAGAAAGCCTGTCCATATTG
>NC_137217.1:13679456-13849456 GCF_949987685.1 Ammodytes marinus | reverse complement strand
GCAATGGAGGGATTACACTGTCGGATTAATGGGACTTTTAATTTAAGTCATTGTAAGTGCCCTTGATAATACGAATAGGTGCGGGAGAGAGAACCACTGCCTCTATATGATATTGTTAAATGTGGGACAACTGTACATTTAATTTACTGCATTTCCTGTAATAACACACACTGTCCTATTTATTGTCTGAAATGTGCTTGCAACTTTGGTATAACTTTTAAAACTACTGCAACTGTAAGCACCATTTGGTTGTATTAAATCAACACTGCCACTGCATTTACTACGTCTATTAGTGTTGCTATTATAGGGCATGTGAACATGTTGCCATGCAAAGTCACAGGTCAGCCATGCTTGTGGGTAGCTAGTTCACTGTACTGTAATGCACCAATGGTCAGTGTTATGAGCTTTACTGAAACAGCAGCTTTACTTAAGTGTAGAGAAAAGTTGCCTTCATCCCCGCCAAAATAAAGCTCAGTTACATCTACCATGTTAAAGAGGAAGTAAAGTCATGTTTTTTTTATAACTTGTAGGTATGGTAGGGTATGGTATCAATGAAAGAAGGCAAAGGCTATCAGCTAAACCATTGAATTGACTGATTATAACTCATGAACATTACTTCCCTGAGTGAATATTATTTTGTCACCTTGTATCACTAATAAAAACGATGCTTGATGTTTATTCTGGGACTCTTTTAATACGTATATAGCCTGCTGCTACTACTGCTGCTTTTGTTACTTTTGCTATTAGGAATATTAATATAAAAGTGAAATTTAGTCACAAACCAAGGTTGCTCAGCAGTCATCAAAGTGAAGACTTAAGCAAATGTAGTTATAACCCGATTCATAAAGTCAAGAGAATAATTGCAAGCATTACATGCTAACATGTAGTACATTAACACACACACTCATAAAGGAACTCAAATCCTACATTGTTTGATGTTTTCTGTATGGCAATAGGGCCAAGATGAACAGATAAATAAAAAGGGAAGAGAAGAGTCCAACACACAGGACAGAAAAAAGGAAGAACTTCAGCAGCAAGCAGTCGATCGAACAAAGTGTAATTAATAGATGGATGACAGGGGGTGGAAAGGAGAGCTGTTTTCCATTCCTAAAGGCAGCAGTAACACCATGGATTTAGGCAAGGACAAGGGTAAACACAGGCAGAATAACAGTGTTTTCACACTTCGTCTCTCTCTTATACCAGAATCTGTATACGTGCGGGGTCAAATTGTATGATTCATTTAATCAAGTTGGATTAATTATATCTTGCACAAGGCCTGTGTGTTGCATTATGATTTTCATCTCCCTGGGAGAGAAAGAGAGAGTCCAACAACCAAACCCTAAAACCTCAGTGGCTGTTTATCCATTTCACTTATTAAAACCACACTCTTGCCCTTCAAAACTGGAATAGCTTTTCTGAAACTGCCGGTTGGAATTTTAATCAATCCCTTTCCTCAACAGACAGAGAGGTATAAGTGAACATAGATCATTTTACTCCTCTATATCCTTTGCACATGTATGGAATTATATATCTCGTTTACATAAAAGGACAACACCTGTATCAATCTGCGTTTAGTTCTGTCCTAAAAACTAAAGGAGCACTGCTTAATTTGAGCTTCCATACATTTGGGCGATTAAATGTCACAATCAGTACACCTGTGTGACATTATCCACACACTTACTGTATATAGCACCTTTACTCCAAAATAATCTGCTTTCCTGGTTTTTCAAGTCTAATTATAAACAAGGCCACTACTGAGCTACTGCTTCCAAATTCACACACAACTTTACACAGCGTAATAGCAAGTTATACCAGTGTGATGATTTAGCTACCTGAAACAAACACTGTGAAAATTGAGGTGCAAATTGAGTTGTTTGACAACCACCAGACTTGTAAAGACTCAGTTATTTATTGAATCTTAGTTATCTGTTAGGTTTTAATGCCTGTAGACTCTTTGTTGACAGTTACCAGCCTCAGGCATTCCATTGAAAGAGCAATGTACAGCTTCTTGAAGGAGCTGTATGCATCGGGCAACGCTGATATTATGATTATACACAATATAACTGCATATATTTATGAGCTTCTTACTAGTTTCACATATGAGAAACTACAGGGAGAAATGCTTTTACACATAAAATAAGGAAAAGGTCTACTTGATTAACATTGCATATCCATTATCAATGAATGCTTAGTGTGAAGGATTGTTTTACACTGTATATTAATATTGCTTATTGTTCAGATTTTAGTGGGGCACAATATGGTTTTAACAAAGCTGAAAGCTTGCCCGATAAAGCTCTGTTAACTGCAAACTTTCAATCAAATCACACTGCAACCTTGCTCTATAAGGAAATTGCCTTGGCTTTACATAATCAAACAACAAAAGATGAGGTCCGCTGAGGTGCAATTTTGAGAGAAAGTAAAATGGACACATTCTTATGAAGGCCAATTGAAGAAATTATAAAACTGCAGAAAGATGTAGACTGAAAATGTCCCAGCATGACATCTTTCTAGCCGTTCCCTTGCACAATGTTACTAAATGAGAATCTCTTTTCATTTTTGTCTGAATATGCTAAACCAAGCAGCATTGTACAAATATGTGATGTAAGAGGCAACATGGAATGGTCTTTTTTAAACCATAATAGCGATTTTTCATATGGAGATCAGATTAACTGTATGTGGCGATGCAACATTTTAACCTGCTAAAAATTGGGATGCACTTCAAAATCTGCAAATTGGGACGCCCTCTTCAATATGGGGAGGCTTTTGGCAAGGGAAGAAATGGCACACACCTCATATATTATGCAAAAAAATACACACTCGAAATAAAAGGTCTGACACTGTGAGCTGGAAATTGGGGGTAAATTGGCACATCCTTCCAGCTTTACATTAATTGTGCTCGTGCTATTGTCAGCGCGTTGTGGGGGTGACAGGCAGATAGGTGAGGGCTGACACATGTTTTCGGAGGAGTTAAAAAATTCAAATGCTCCTCGTGTGTGAATACAGACACCTAGGGTAATCAACGGGCTGGGTGCGTATGTGGTGTGAGTGGCGTGTGGCGCTGTATTTACCCATAAGCCTCTCTGTCCCTGTCTGTCTCATTGTCAGGGGTTTCTCCCTTGCTCCCCAGTGTCAGGTGCACTGTCATGTTTGCTAACTGATTAAGAATCATAGCTGGAAGAAGCAAATAAATAAATAAAAATAAACATGCCCTTGCTACATTGTTATAAAGACATTTGAATTTTGAAAGCAAGGTATTTATTTCTGTTTTTGAGCTCCCGGAACGGCTGATCTCAATACTATTAAAAATGTCATTGGTCGGTAATACCCTCCCACTCATCCCTCCATCTACCTTTCCCCTGTCTCTCTCTCTGTAGCGCGCTCATTTTCTCAATGGCATCTTTGTTTCTTTGTGTCAGCTCACTTCATTTTATTGGCATGGGGTGTGATTCACTGTCACTGTCTCTCTTTGTTCAGTTTTTCTCCCCGGGTTTTATTGTGCGTCTCCATCCCTCTCTCTCTCTTTCTCTCGCTCTCTCCTCTCTTCAGAAAATCTGGCATGGAATCGAGACAGGAGAGCGCCTGCTGCTTTTTTTCTGACACACTCTTCCTTTCTTAAATCAAAGGCAACTGAGGGGCGAAATCAGATTATTACCTCAGCTGTGTTTCTTCTCTCTCCCTTTCGCCCGTTTCTTTCATTTATGCTCAAGGTCTATGAAATTCTAAACTTTGAAAAAAGAAGAGGGCAGACGGTCAAGCCAGGAGACAGAGCAGTAGTTGGATTTGACCGGGGTTAGTTAGACAGAAATCCAGCTGGAAGAAAAAAATATTCTAATAGGGTTTGTTGTGACTATATGTGCGGGGGGGTGGGGGGGTGCATGCTTGACTACAACCTACACACACACATCTCACCATGTGGGGTTTGTGTTTCTTGGCTTGGCCTGGCCTGGTTGTGGTCAGCTATTTGTGATTTCCCCACTGCTTTCAACTGAGGAGAGATATGAGCATCGACCACAACGTTTGTCTGCATGTGATCTTACAACGAGGGAAGCATACAGTCTGAAAATGATACGACTTTTTTAACCAAAGGGTAGAGACATTGACAGAGATAGTGGGAATAGATGGAAAAAAATTGACTGGCAGGGAACCTTGGGAGGATAAACAAAAAACAATATAAAACTAGAACTACAGCCTGTTGGTTATATGCCTCAGCGGGTCATAAACTTGCCCAACGGTAAACGTACAGTGGTGCTAGGCAATGCTCAAGAGATGAAGCTCCAGAAGCTACAATATGGTACAAGGTCGCAGCAAGCTTTCCTTAAAAAATACCTCAAAAATCTAAGTAGTTCACCCTCGAATCCAAGCGTAGGTTTGTGCAATTTGACAACAACCCCTTAAAGCGTTCTCTAGATAATGTGTTCATGAAGCATGAAGTCACAGTCACCTTGACCTTTGACGTATGACTTCCATAATCTCCACAATTCATCCTTAAGTCAGAGTCAACTTTCTGTGCAAACCTTGAAGAAACTTCATGAGATATCACATTCACAAGAATGGCCTGGACGTGCATACACAACCCCCAAACAACCAGCGTGGGGCCATGAAAAGACAACTTCAAAGAGACACAAACAGAGATAGAGAGAGAGAGAGAGTGTGGTGAGTGAGTGATTTGGGGAGTAAAAGATGGATGATTGAGTGTGGAGCAGCAAATAGGACCTATAACCTTCTGCAAAGGTGAGATAGTTTGGATGGGATGCGATGCAAAGAAAAACTTTGTAGTGGATTTTTATAGATAGCAAGCTTCAAAAATCCAGCAGTGCCAGATAGATGGATGGACGGACAAGGGCGAAATACGTAATTATAAATAGGACGGGCCAAAGAGTTGAAGGAGAGTACTCCAAAAAAAAGGCAAGGACAGTCAGGAAACAGCATGGCGGAGAGTCAAGCAGACATAAACAACCCGCTACTAAAGACGGATGATGAAGATGGAGGAACGGCTGCATCAGTGATGGATGGTCAGCTGTGATGATGTATGAATGAAAGATTGGATGTGAAGAGAGAGAGGGAGAGAGAGAGAGTTGTAAACAAGTCTGAATCACTTCATAACAGAGGCAAATCCACAGGAGGAGGAATGGGTGGATGGATAGATGGATGGATGGATGGTTGGGAGGTTGTTATGCAGAAGATAAAAGAAAGTCAGAATGAAGTTACCTTCTTCTGTAACCTTGATGAGGGATGGAAAGGAAGGAAAAATTAAAAAAGATCAACGGATAACATAAGGTAACAGCCCTCAGCAACTTCAGATAATGGAAATCAATAGGCTGTGTTGAATTAAAGAAGGATGGATGTCACATAGACTGAACAAAGAAGTGAACAAATGGGGACGTTTGCAACAAGAACCATCTAAAAGATATTGGAATGTACCTTCAAGTTTTTCAAAAATGCAACAGAAAACAAAAATGTTATGATTATAAAAAATGTCAACGGACACTAACCAGACTAGACTAGCTTAATCATGAAACTGTTTTGGGATTTTTTTGTGCTCTCAAAATAAGAAAAATAGGAGTCATTTGTAGCAACGGGAGAGAGGTTGGTTTGTTAAAGAGGGTTTGTATGTGTTTGTGTGTGTGTGTGTGTGTGTGTGTGTGTGTATGTACTTGTGTGTTTGTCTGTTCTTTTTTGTGTCTCTGCAGTGCCCATGTGACACGGTTCACACTGGCACTGTTGTGTGTCTTCCGTCTGCCAGCGACAGCGCCCTGGCATTATCACGAGACTCTCAGTTTAACCCCCGACAGAACTAATGAAACACACTCCACCACTTGTCCACAGGAAAGCCAAAGAAAAAGAAGCCAAGCCAGCCAGAGAATTTAAGATGTTTTTCCTCCAAATAGCTTCATTTAAAAAAACATAACTCAACGGACACATCCTCTTTGCAGAAAAACAGATACTTTTTCACTGAAATGAGACTATGATTTATTCAGCTGACATATTTTTGGGCCCTGCCCTTTTGCTGCATGCTATAGGGAAGTTCCTTTCAGGTCCACTTCATCTGATGAGTCTTTGAACTATACAGGAAAACTGGGAACACCTGGTAAAACAAACACGTGGAAAGAAATGGACAGATTTTTGCTTTGAAGGTATACCGCGTGAACAACTAAGTCACTGTGATGTAATTTCACTCATAGGACAAAACAGCCATAGTGGTTTTGACTGTGGCTCAATCAAGAGGCAGAATAACAATTTTCTTACGTCAAAATAGCAAAACAAAACGTAAGTGAAAGGTGCTGAATTAACAGCATAATTAAATAAAAGTACGCAATGTGCAGTTAAATCATCCCTGACAGTGCTTTACTACATTTTTGTATTAATGCTACTGCCGCATTCATTTGTATATTTTATTTTACAACTAATGTTAACTACTTTATATTCTACTGAGAACTTTAATCTCCAGTAATGTGTTGACTTCTATAAGATCATCATATGTCCGAAGTGTCCTCTGACCACATATCCCTAATGTTTAGAGAAGCTGCCCTGTTTTCATCTTATTTTTGTCGTTTCCAGCTAATCCAATGGGATTTTAAATAGTTTATAAGGCCTAAGAAGTAGGGTAATTGTCCTAAATACACGAAGGAACACTCAAGACATTATCTAGTTTAGTTTAATGTATCTAGATTATAAAGTTGCATTAAAGATGAAAATAAGTATTGTAAAGTATTTGTATTTGTAAAGTAGCCTACATGAGTAAACATACTTAATTTAACTTCTGCCTACTGTATCATGTGGTTAAATGTATGTATTTAAGTCAATTAGAAGAAAAAAAATTAACTCCAAGTTCCACACTGTTTAGTTTGCTGGTCTTTTGCTGATGTTACAGTAATGCTATACCGCCTTGAAACAACTCTATGTAACTCTATTTATAAAATAAAAAAAACTGCTTAACTTTCATATTTGTTTTACATATGTGATTTAAAACCTGGGACAAATCTGCAGTCTGGGATTTGATGAATGCAATGAATTCATGACTTTTCCAAAAGGACCTGGGTTGCCCAGTGGTAAGGTCGGAGGACTAAACAAGGCTCTGCTGTGTACCGCCCCATGCAGCCCCAATTCCTCTCTCTCTCACCTGTGCAAATTACCGTGTGTAAACAGAGCGGATCACACCGGGCTTCATGTGGTTAGCCCACTTCCCTATAGCTGTGACAGGCTCTACTCGAAGAAATAAGCCGTTTCCTGTTCACCGAGGGGAAAGATATGCCCGACTGTAACCATACTGTAATTCTTTGCAGGTGGCGGGGCAGATTTGATCTTTTCAGAGGATATATACAGTATACTCGACAGGAAACAGTGTTCACTAATTTCGAGTCCCTAAGCACTTTTTTTTTATAAATTTATTTTCCTAAATTCATTATTTTATATAATTTATATGATATCATAGTATATGTGTATACAATATAGTATAGTATTATATTATTATATGTGTTTAATAAAAATGTCTATAAGCTTCTTCTATTACTGTATTACTATCAACTATTTGCAGAAGTCGCCAAATGAGGCAGGGTATGTGGTACTGTATGTATGACATTTATTCACATGTTTGTACGTAGTAATATTGCTAAATATGACACATTATGGGATTTATATTCATCTTATTATAGATATTTAAACCACAGCTTAACAATAATATTCAACTTCATCACCTTATCTGTGTGTGTGTGTGTGTGTGTGTGTGTGTGTGTGTGTGTGTGTGTGTGTGTGTGTGTGTGTGTGTGTGTGTGTTGTGTGTGTGTGCGTGTGTGTGTGTGTTTGTGTGTTCTTAGTACCCAACGTTATCTCCCTCTCTTGCAAATGTAAAAAATGTTTGCTCAATGCAAATCTGAACAGAAATGCAAAAGCGGTTATGTAGAACATTTTTCACATAAGAAGGGACAGTTGGTGGAAGCATTGTGTCAGTCCTCAGCACTTATCTTAACACTTTTGTATGGATGTATCTCTGTTAATAACATTTTTGAAATGTGTGCGCTCATCCGGCATCTCCTTCAGAACTTAATGATCCCAACCAAAAAAAAAAAAAAGGATCCGGAAACAGTTCTAACTTTGCTTGTAAACACAGTGAGGAAGCTGTGTGTTACTTGAAGTTATGAACAGTCCTCTTTCAGCTGCAGATGTAAGTGAATACATCTGCAGCTCTTCAGCTTGTTTATCCGGCCGATCATCTGGCGAGATTTTTGCGAAAAGACACATTGATCTTAATTGGTTTATATCATACAGTATCTCTGAAAAAAACATAGTTTGCTTTCACTTTATCGCACCATTTGATGATATTGTAAACTCCTGAATCCTACCTACGTTTTCTAATCTCCATGTCACCTTTTTGGGGAGGCTGATCCCTCCCTTATCTTCTACAATGCATAAAGATAATGGGAATATGCTTTACAATTATATTGCATGAATTATACACAAATAATCAAATATTTAACACCCATTTAAATATTGAAAGCTGTATCAACTTTTAAAGTGTATGTAAGTGAGTAAGATCATGAATATACAATGAGCTTGCACTACTACAAGAATATATGATGTGATGTGTGTTAGTGATTTAGAAATCATTTACACTTTTTAGCTGGTTTAAAGACTAGCCATACAAGGGCACTTCAAACACGGCTCTGATTTCAGGCTGACCTTGTGTGTGTGTGTGTGTGTGTGTGTGTGTGTGTGTGTGTGATAAAGAAGAATTCCAGCCCGAGTGGAGGCAAGTCCTGGCTAATCCACAGGCCAAAACACACAGGCGGTTAAGTTTTCATGACCTCAACTCCATGCTGTTCGTACAGTACAATACACACACACACACACACACACACACACACACACACACACACACACACACACACACACACACACACACACACACACACACACACACACACACACACACACACACACACACACACACACTCTGTTGTTCTATTGCTTCTCTCCCTTCCTGCTGTCTTTCATGTCTTCATGTGGCTGCATGCCTCCTCTCTCTGTCTGAGTTGCAACATTTTGTCAATTACCATTTAGTTCATTGTTAACCCACAGAGCAAACGCAAAGTGTGTTCGGTAATACCACAGGAGTTCTGTCATCTTTCAGAACAGTTACGTCAATTAGCTTATGTCTTAATAGTTTCCAGAGGGGAGCACCTCGGCTTATAACAGTCCAATGGAGTGACAACCCACCAATTAATCTCACTCTAATTGCTCAGTGGGCGCAGTCAATCAGTGCTAATCTCTCTCTCTCTCTCTCTCTCTCTCTCTCTCTTCACATTCCGCACACAGTGGCCTGACTCACCACCTGTCAATCAAATAGGAACTCGCCCCATACCACCCCTGTTGAGACGGGGGTGCATTCCAATGTGGTTATGTCAGAGCGATGCTGCGAGTCAGCATTATTTGACTTGCAACATAGCACCAAGGAAATTCCCCTTCTCAGATGGTAAACTTCAAGGCAGAGAGAGGCCGTAGAAGGACAGAGAAATGAAAGAATGGGAGAGAAACTACAGTATATGGAATTCATCTTTCAAGCATGTATGGGATGAGTTATACTAGTTTGGAACTAACGGCGGCCCATAATCAAAATCTGACTTTGTTGCCTCAGAGTCATTAAAAAAAGCTAAATGAATGCGTGCAGCTTAGATCGATAAACAAAAATACATTAGCTTCGGTATGTATGTACAAAGTCGACTGATGAAAGATTGCTGGCATCCCTGTGCCACATCTTAAGAGTCTTTGAACTAACAGTTTCTCAAGCTCAACTGTTATGATGTGTGTCATGTAAGATTTACAGTAAGCACAGCCTTCTGCAACTGCAACTCTTGCACACATGTACCGAGGAAACACATGCAACCATTTTTTTCCACAAAACATCACTTTTCCAACAACAGCAGTCATGGAATCTTACTTTTTTATTTTTTTCATATTTCTTTAAAGTCTGACATTTTCCATGGTTGATGCAACCTGTTTATTTGCGGTGAGTTTTAGTGGGCTTTAAAGCCTCTTTGGTCATAAATAAACATCCAACTCATAGAGACGGTTGTCAGTGATTGAGAATGGTTCACAAAGTAATAGCTGGCGAAGAAATATGTGAGACTGGGTTGTGTCTCAAAAAACGGAAAAGCTTTTCCGCACTCAAATAAAGTGGAGTTTTGCAGATACAACACAGATACTGTCGTAAGGTGTTCTTTCTTTACTTTTACTTGAACAAATTGTATCACTTAACACATTTGAAATACCAGTGTGAATGTGTATATGTGTTCTCTTATGAGTCTAATTTATGCTAGTGCATTTATTGGCTATAATTTCTCATTAAACACGTTGTTTCTGTAGCCATATTATTGGAGATCACTGCTGACAAACTTTTATTTTTTTTTATCTCTGAAATAAACCCCTGACTCATGTCTCTGTCAAAGGCATGCCAGACAAGAACATGCAATTAAGACCTCATGTAACATGACTGAAACCTTCACGTGTCATTCCTAAGATTCTGTACATCAGCTCCTGACAGGTGAGTTTGCTTTATGGTTCTTCCTGTGTGTTAGTATACAGTATATACATGGTCATTTACTTGAGCCATAGTGTGGGTTAAACGAACAAAGAACTCAGTCACAGGAATGCTATTTTTCCATCATGGAACCCACACACTGCCTGTTGCCATGTAATTATTCTATTATATATTATGTTTTCAACACTAGACTTCAAAGGGTTGCTCACCACACTGCTGAGAACTCTCAACCTCCGATATGTTACAGTATTTCAGATACAAATCTCAAGCTCCACCAGGATTACAAAGCTATGTGTCATAGCCACTGCATTTTGGTTGGATATGGAATCGAAAAAGTCAGAATGGAGCAAAACATTGGAGGGAGAGATGCAGGACAGAGAGAGAGAGAGAGAGAGAGAGAGAGAGAGAGAGAGAGAGAAAGAGAGAGAGAGAGAGAAAGTGATGCAATGTCACACATGTTCTCAGTCATTCAGCTGAAATCTGCAGCGTCATGAGAAAAATAGCTGTGTGGCTTATGCGGCACCACCACGACACCCCCCGCCATGTGAAATATTGCCTTAAAATTATTGTTTTCCCGGCCCCTTCACTGATGTTTAATTGTTCCTCAGCTCGTTCCCCTTTCTTTTTTTCATATTCTGGTCCCCACCACTAATTAGGAATGGGTTTTAACTGCCGATGACTTTAGTGCAAGGATCAGAACACACCCAGCCATTATGAAAAACCCAGGGACCCATAATGTGGTGTGGGCTTGGCCACTTAAAACTGTGGGGCGGAGAGACGGGGAGGGGAGGGGAGAGGAGAGGAGGGGAGAGGAGGGAGAGAGGGGAGAGGAGGGAGGGGAGAGGAGAGGAGGGGAGAGGAGGGAGAGGAGGGGAGAGGAGGGAGGGGAGAGGAGAGGAGGGGAGAGGAGGGAGAGGAGGGGAGAGGAGGGAGGGGAGAGCTGGTAACTGTTTCTCTCGGCTTCATGCTCTTAGAATTTGTCGGTTGTGCCCTTTCTCGCCTTTAGCCTGTCATGAGAGGTTTTTTTTTCTCTGCTTAAATTGCTTTTACGTTTGTTTTTCTATGCTCTGCGGCTCTTTTTCTTAATGTCTCTCTGTTCCTCTCTTGTTCCCAGAGTCTCACCTCTTTCTTCACCCTCCGTCACCTCTCACACCCTCTCGCTCTCCGTCCTACACACTCTCTCTCTCTCTCTCTCGCCACAAAAAAGACCCAATATGAACTTTTGACAGGAGCCGGGGATCTTTGTTTAATTGCCAGTGTGTTACTGTGAATGCCCTCATAAATCTAATGCTGTAATGCCTTTGAAACGCCTTCTAGGCTTTGCAATCACACACTCTGACACACACACACACATAAAAAAAAACACACACGTAATATTTATCTCACTTTTTTCCCCCACTTTCTCTCACTTTGCTCCACGTATGCACCAAAAAACACACACATACACACACACACACACACAGACACACACACACACAAATGTGATGTGTGAGAATGAGGGCTTTTGAGGTTGTTTGTGCCCGCGTCAGACACAGCAGTTCCAGTGTTTGTTTGCAATTTCCACTGGCCCCGGTCCACTCCGCCAAACCCCATGGGAATTTGTGGATCAGCCTCTTCTCAAAAAGCTCCTGGGCGTCACTGAGCAAAAGCAAAGAGTGCAATGAGTGCAGCTGAGGTCGTTATTTTTCATTTGTGGACTCTGATGTATTCTGTATGTCGTATTTTAGACTGGATTTTTGATCATGGTGGAGAGAGAAACATTATGATCGTTTTTTTCTGATAATCCAGATAGTATCACTGATTATGCAACCTCATGTGTTAATAGTTGTTTGCTTTCATTTGTTCATGGTTAGATCAAAAATATAATAATAAAAAAATTAATGCATTTAATCAACTTTAATACGAAAAATCGAACTTAAGTACACACACAAGGTCAGCTGTGGTTTTATGTAATGCCTTTTACATATAATATGTTTGTTGTTGCTGCTGCACAGTTCATTTCTCATGATTATATTCAGAATACTGCCTGCGGGATATTTTAGTCAAAGTATGATGCTGCAGTGTAAACTACCTTATTAGAAGACTCAGATGCTGTAATTCATTGCTCACTTCTTTTTGTTATGGTTTTGCACTGTGCAAGGTTCCAGGCAGCTTGGGATAGAAGTCAACACTGGAGGTGTATTCACACACTTTAAGAAGACTCATAAAGTCCTGGCATTACGTCTAAAGCAAAACAGACAAGCCAGTTCAAAGGAGAATGGAATGACTCCGCCCGTCTCCGTCTAGTTGTCATTCAAAGCAGTAATCTGAAGCTGTGCTCGTAACCAGAGAATAGCACACATACTGTACATGTAAACACAGTTACTGTTTTGCGTTCAGGTGTGGCAGAGCGACATCAGCTGGGTCTAGAGACTGTCAGGGTGAGTGTCACATTCTCACTTTGTTGTTTATTACAGTATACAATGTCAGTACACAAATACCCTCTGTCTTAACACATCTCTGTTGCCTTTTCTTCTTTCTTCCTCTCTGTAGCTCTGGTATATATTTTTTCTCTCTTATTGTCTGTCTCCATCTCTGTCCCTGTCTCTTTTGCTCCTACAACTGATTACATGAATAACTTACAGCATGTAAATCCACAGCATCTGCTCTCTGTTTGCTGTTTTGCCCTCCTTTTCCCCCCTTTCTTTTCTCTCTTAACATGGGAGGATTTTTTTCAACCTTGTCACCTCTTCCTCCCTCCCTCTCTCTCTCTTTTCCTGTCTCTGGGCCTGGGGTTAGGCTGTCTCTCCCTCTCTGTCTCTCTCTCTGTCTGTCCTTTCATTCTCTCAGTCTTTCTAATTACACAGCTCTCAATTGCAGAACTGTGTCTTCCCATGGGTTTCTATGTCCTTATGTAAGGACTGGCTGGGCGGATGGCATGTTTCTCTGTAATGGTGGGTATTTCAACTCACCAATCCACACATGTACGCTTTGTGTATGTATGTGTGTGTGTGTGTGTCTAAGGTGTGTTTGTATATGTAGATGGCTGGTACACAGAGTTACTATATCCTTATAATCAAGACAATGAACTGATTGTGATTACAGTTATTCAGCAGCTGTCCCTTCTGCTGGACGACTGGGAAGAAAACACTGTGATGAGTTACAGTATTTTTTATCTCTTCTTTGGTGACTTTAATCACATCCCTAGGCTGGACTCTAAGCGTATGTTCTCATGTACATTTGAAGTCATTTCATGTTGAAAAGAAGAAAAATAAATACCACAAGGCTTATACAAGGGGAGGGGGGGGGGGGGGAGACAACAAAAGGGAAGCATTACCTTTGGCTCTGTTAAATGATTTATTTTCCCCTATTCAGTTCCCATTGTTCGAAGCCAGGGTCGATCTCTCCAATACTACTGCTAATCTAACTTCAAAGGGTTGCAGTCGTGTTGAAGCACTTTTTAATTGTGATAAGGAATATGCTTTCATGCTTAAACACTTCCCCTCTGTTCTGCCTGGACAGAACCCATAAATATTGAGGCCTTTTTTTTCTTCTTTCATTGGCAATTAAAATTAGAATTGGTCACATTTTTCACTGTCAGCCATTTCCTTTGCACACACAAAGACATGTGTGGGCCACACACGCACACACACACACACACACACACACACACACACGCACACACACATGCATACAGACACATGCCAAGCCAGACATGGCCATATGCAGAAGGCAGCACACACAGTATAGAAAGTGTATTTGTTGAGACTAAAAACAAAAACCCAGCTTGATGTCCTTTAAAACGTCTTGAGAGAACTAAAAAGTGCTCAAAGAGCTTTGATAGCATTGCTTCTCTGGCGGGGCTGTTGATTCACCACAGGCCTCCCCTGTTATTCCTGTGACATATGAGATGCAGGCTGCGCCGTATTGTCCAGAGATAACACAATAAGATGAGCCTTGAGTGACTCACTGGCAACATAGTGCTTCTGACACGGAACATTCTTCAGGCTTTGATATGTACACTTTATTTAAAAGCAGCGGAGCAGAAAGGTGTCATTCTGATGTGACAAAAATCCATTTGGACAACTATACATAGTGCAGAACACATGCAGCATGTAAAATGTGCTATGGGTCGCAGTTGTCGCATCTGTTTAGCCTCAACATCAAGGTTAAATGTGGCCTAAGTTCTAAGCCTAAATTCTAAGCTTAGAGAACAAGTCCATCGTAAAATTGTGCTGAGCAACAAATGAGGAAAGAAGAAAAAGAAGAGAATGAAGAATTAAAGAGTACTTATTCTGTATGCTGCCAAATCCATAGTCACACAAGAAGATTGATATGTTTCATCTTCAAGTTATCAAATTTGCAAGTAGATACAGTGGTTCTGGGGGGACATTGAGTTCAGTCTGCATGGGTGAATGAATTTATTGTGCCAACTCATGCATAGTCTCGCGAAGCCAGACCAAACTACAGCAAATAGTATGGTCTGGAAGTACTCTGTTTAGAGCCGTCTATTCGGGTGGGGAAACCGGGGGAAACTGGGCTAGCCTGTTTGTATTTGTTTAAACCAATCACAATCATCTAGGGCGGGGCTAACCCCGGGAAGCAGCAGCGGTGTCCTTCAAAATAGTGCCGGGGGGGTACTTATTTTGATGGAACGTCTTCACGCCCAGAGACTGTCAGAGAAATGGCTAAACCCGCAAACGCCACACAGAAACTATTAAAGACAAAAGGAATATACATAGTGTGTTGCTTTCTAACCAGCATGTCAAGACACCATACACTTTAGCCCCCGAGGAGCTCACGGGATAACTTAACCGGAGTTAACTTGCCACATAGTGTTATCTCTGGTAACATTATCATCGGCGGTTGAGAGGACGGCTACGGCGGTTGAGTAGAATTTATAGCATTCGAGAACTTATGTCACCACCTCCTATCGCTGTAGTCAGAGCCGTAGTCCGTCTGTTTACAGGCAGAACAGGGTTTTGACGTTGTGAGCGCTACACCAACTGCAGCAAGTAGCCGTAAGTTGCTAGGTGATAGTGGAAGCCGTTGGAATCTTTCCCCGTCGCTAAAACACCGCTGCTTAGTCCCTAATTCACCAAAGAAAGGGAACGGCGGATCTTAATCTAGCTGGTTATAAGGTCCGGTGCTCAATTCAAACCCCCACGCTTCATTTTCCAGAGTTTATGAGGGTATTTCTGCCCGGGGGTAGTTGTACAATGAAGTTGGACAGCAAGCTAGGATGCGTCCCGGACCGCCGAAGTATCGCCACACTTTATTTCTGTCTACAATAATGTGACTTCCCACACCCTGTGTGTGTGTGTGAGAGAGAGCGCTGCACATAAGCACACGGGTTGACTGTGAGCGAATTGTTTCCGAATTTGAGGGGGATCACAATAGGGGAAAGCCAGCAACCGGAAAAGGAGGGGGCTGCGTCAGGGCTGCGTTGCTTTTCGACGCAAGCGAATAGACGCTGGCGGAAGTGGTCATGCCAGACTAACTCATGCATAACCAAGCAGTTTTGTTCAAATGATGTGCATGTATTGCAACTTTTTAATTGACTCAGACCTCAGACTGTAGTTATGCCAGCCCTAGTTTGACAACACCATTAGGACCATCCTTTTACTTCAAATTAACTTTCCTATGTTGCCACTTACATACATTAATAATCATGCCATGAGTGAAGTGCGCGTTAGGATAAGAGGTTGGTCAGTGGCTCCGCCCTTTTTAAAGGGCCATCAATTCTACAGGGAAAAAAAAAACTCTTCCAGTGCCACGTAATGGTGTTACTGACACTGCAGTCAGACTGACAGCTCCAGCTTCACTCCAGTAGCTCTCTTACACTCTCTACCACAGCACAACCTTGGACTGCAGTCAGTCAGGATTCCAGACTGCAAATTGTTCAAAGTGAGTTTCTCACTGGCAACACTTTCGCAAAGTGGAATTTGTTTCTAAGTTTGGAGGATGAACTATTAAGCGACGGTGAAGGAATCGAAGAAGCTTGACTTCGCTTCATTCCCCCTCACTTGAGCTCAGTACAGCGTGCCCTTAACACTGCAGTCAGTCTGGGGGAATTGAGTTTTGGCTGACATGCCCGAGTTGGCTCACTGCTTGTTTAGCAGTCTGAGCCAAGCATGTGCATTTCTGTGTGTGTGTGTGTGTGTGTGTGTGTGTGTGTGTGCCCCCCATGTGCATGAACTGATTGTGTATCTACAGTATATATTCTCACGTACAGTGAGCGAGGGCTGAGAACCTTGGTGCGGTGTTTTTTTTTTTTTTTTGGGTTGTTTTGCAGCGTGGCCTCATTACCCAGGTGTTTACCCCCAACCACAGGAAGTGCTCGTCAGTGACGACTGTCTGCCGGCAAACATCGCCTGAGGGAAGGAAAGACAGGGAGGGAGGGAGGCAGAGAGAAAGAGAGAGAGAGAGAGAGAGTTGGAATGATAGAAACACAGCTTTTCAATTCTGTAGTGTTTTGTGAAAGTTTATCTGTATATCTATCTATCTATCTATCTATCTATCTGTCTGTCTGTCTGTCTGTCTGTCTGTCTGTCTGCCTGCCTGCCTGCCTGCCTGCCTGCCTGCCTGCCTGCCTGCCTGCCTGCCTGCCTGCCTGTTTATCTCCTAAACTTTGTGTGTGTCTGTGTATCCGTATGTTTGTGCCAGTCAACCCCTTACTGGCAGGTCACTGGGTTCTCCACTCCTATACCAGTGGAGGGAGGGGGGGAGGAGAGGAGAGGAGAGGAGACATACAAGCTGTTGACAGGGATTTATGAGCTGATAGTGTCGGACTGCAAGCACAACAACAGTCTCCCTGTCTCTGCCTGTCTGCTCAGAGAGGGAGAGACACGAACTGACAGAAAGAATGGGAAGGGTTGTGTGTGTGTGGTATGGGGGGGTGGGGGGGGCATAAAATGAGGGCGCAAAATACAGTAAGTTAAAAAAGAAAGATCAGCATAAGAGAGTGAGAAATACAAGGTAAAGGAATGCAGTTAGTGGACGGAGAGAGGCAGGAGTGAGATATAATGGAGTTTGATTGTTGCTTTCTCTCCTTTTTCCAGTAACATTGCTTCCCCTTTTTCTTCAGACACGCTATTTTCCTCTCTCCTCTCACACCATCATTGTATGAGCTGCCTTGCTTGTTGTGTTGATTGGCCTCTGCTTTTGTTTTCAGTTGTTTAGACTCATGTGAGTAGGAGACAATGTGCTCGTGTTTCCAACATAAACCAAAGGTTACTGTAGGTCCAAGACTGAGTTGACCGTGCAAGCATATTCTAACAATACAATTTCCTTCACCATATTGTTGTGTCACATTAACGTTTCCGGAAAAAGCTGGGAATGACATGTTTGATAAGACTGTCTTAATGACCTGGAGACAATTGTTAATTTTGAATGACTGTGCAAGAATAAACAACCTATTGATGCATTTTAGTTCATTAGACAATTGTTCTTTGTGGTGTTTGTGTGCAACTGTGTGTGTGTGTGTGTGTGTGTGTGTGTGTGTGCGTCTGTGTGTTTGAGATGTGTCACGGTGAGTCAAGACTGGAATGTTTACTGTTAGATGACACACACTGATATAGCTGAACCGTCTGACTGTCTGACACATGAGCAAAGAACTGTCTGGAGGGTAATTTTACCTAATTGCTGATCCAAGCATAAATCAAAAACATCTACATCTGTTTAGGTTTAATCACTTCCACAATATACTGTATATCCTCTTTTACAAGTGCATTTGTCCGTTTCAGATTAGGCTGCAGTTTATATCGTTTTTACTCAGTTGGGTTTTCCCACTTGACTAATTGACTTTCTTGATACCAGTTTTTTCAACCATTATAGCCTACGGTTAATTTCTTTTTCATTTAACTACACTTTGTTTATACTGAAGTTGGGGGAAAAGGAACCTGCCTTACATGCAGGTCTATAATAGTATATTGCTTTCGAGTTATCCTTATTAGTTTTCAATTGCACTTACAAGTTAAAGGAATTGTTTAAATCAGACACAAATGTGTAGCCCCCCTATTGTTGGTAATTCCATCTACATAGAGACACCCAGCCTCACTGACAAGTCACTTGCTTCAATTTTGGATATTGTATAATCGTGCATAGAATACCATACCCTGTGATGATTGACATAATAATAGTGATCCATGTCAAGTCTGCCAGACACACATGTCGGGAGACATCCTGAGTGCAAAGCTCACATATCCCTGGGGGGATAATATAGAGTACTCTTGATTTATAAGTCAGTTCCTGTTTAATTATATAGTATTAAAGAGTGATGATTTATGAGGCTGTTTTCATTTGTGCATAGACACTCTGATTCAGACGAGAGGGTTTTGGCTTCTACTGTCCGACATGCTGAGTAATGCTCCCATGTCGACTTTCCCTGAATAGCACATGTCATTATGTTTTTCAGAACACTTGTCCATATAGATAATGGACTAAGCCCTTTGTTTCACACCAGTGCAATGCAACTACTACATGTGCACTTAATGCTATTTCTGGAGTGAAAGCAACATGAGGGCACTCATGGGATAATATCAGCTTCAGATACCACTAAGTTTACCCAATGCCTGAGCAACAGTGCAAGGGCTAACACTGGCAGTCAGGTAGTTAGGATGTGGTTGTTTGGTAAGTTCAAAGTTTGAAACAAACCACCTTGTTTACAAAGGGTGTAAAGAGCAGCAAAACCTCTAGGGACCGCTAGAGCATTTAAGACTATAAAACTTTTTACATTGTCTTTTCTTTTTACGTTTAATGCTGGGCTTACACTAGAAGACTTTTAAAATACTTTGAAAAGACTGAAGACTGAAACCCTCTTACATCTAAAGACAATCAACTCACACCTGAAGACAAGTTTTCAGTCACAAAGTGCGATTTTGAAAAGACAGGGGTCTCATATTGCAAGACTACAACTAGATTCCTTTTGAGATAAATATTATTTCCGCAAACGCGATTGTGATTATTTAATTAAAAACAAGTTAATTCAATATTATCGAACCTGTTTGATAATGTCGGAACGTCAAGACGGGAAGAAGACTGGCGTGATTTCAGGCCGACATTGGAAGATTGTCTGCGACTGTCAAATCGCGTGAACAGTCGTGTAGTGTAAGCCCAGCATTCGTTGTCAGGTCTAAATAAACCACATGTCTTGTATTGTATTATGATAGTGACAATGGTGTAGATTTTAGACTGTGTGAAGTAAATAATAAAAAAAAAAAATTGGTGATTTTATACTTTTCTGGTGACTTTTTGACCAGAGCTGATGTGTGCAATATCATATATCCACTCTACATCAGCTATGAATATCTCATGAGATATGCCAGTTGTTTTTCCCTCTGAAGCTTCCATACTTGTATACTATTTATAAAATAGTATTTTCAAAACTTTTTAAGTGTTTATATGTACATGTATTTATTGTTGAATGTGTGTGCCTCTGTCTATGTGTCTGTATTGTGCAGATCTGAAAAGAAAACCTGTGCTGAACTGGAGAAGAAAAAATGGAAGACAAAGAGGAAAACAGCTTGATGGGGAAACAGAAGACAGAACATTTACAAACCTATGACAGACAAATGTTTCAGAGTGTGTACCTGTTTCAATATATATATTCATAAAAAGCCTATTCCCTTTCACTGATACACGAGGAAGTGCTGTTACTTACTTTACTTGCTGCTCATATTCTCTTCCTCAACACTGCACATGTTCTACAGAGGATGTAGCTTTATCTTGTTGGGAATTCATAAGGGGTAGATTTGGTCAAAGTCAAGAATATTATTAATTTTAAGGAAATTATAATATTAAGAAAAATTGTTAATTAATGATCAATTTAATTAGTCCAGCTAATCAAATTACTTATTAATACCTACGAAGCACCACCCTTTGAAAAAGGGAACTTTGAATCAAATCAGAAAAACAGTCTCATAATGTTAAAGGGATGTATCTTGAAAATGTCAAAGTTGGTTACAATGTACATTTAAGATAATGAAGGAGTGAATATTCGAGCATAAACCTTATTTACCAGCCATTAGTGAAATACAAGACACAAATATCACAGACACTGCTTCTTAAAATCAAAATGTAAGGGTTTATTTACTTAGGCAAGTTGATTAAAACGATAAGTCAATAACCATGAACTAATCTAATTTAAGAAAGCAAACATAGCACAAGCAATAATAAAAACAGTTTAGAATCAAACCCATGTATTTCTATCTATGTGCGGGTGTAGTGTGTGTGTGTGTGTGTGTGTGTGTGTGTGACAGAGGAATGTCACTTTAGAATTTAGATGGAGTTAGATGGCAGACGCGAGACTTTGACGTCACGCGAGAGTTTGAGGTGGCTTTTACACCCCGGGTAGATCAATTGCTAAAAGCAATGTGGTGGACAACTTCTGAAAGTTGAATATTCTACCTTTAATCAGTAGGGGAACTAGCATGCAAAGCATGTATGTAACCTACCGCTTCAATCAAACACATACGAATTATAAAGGATGATGCTGGGAGACTTTGGTTTTGTCTTCACGCAATCTTAACTTTAAAATTACGGAAACTCAACACTCATGTATTCATTAAGAATACTTGAGGGGAAAATCATGAGTGTCAGTGTGTGTGTGTGATGTGCGTAGTTAGAAATGAGAAGGAGAGAAAACAAAAGAAAGTAGCCGCAGCTCCAGCGCGTAGTGAACTGTTTCCTCCAATCACACAGTGGCCGCAAATGCGCATTTGGGGTACACTGAGTTGAATTGATAAAGAGGAAAGAACTCACTGGCTTTAAGAGTGACAGCAACAAAAACACATCAATGCATTCCCGGTTAACGGGAGAAAAACACTGTGAGCGAAAAACACTTATGTAAAACATAAGTGAGTCAGAATTACTTTAAATCAGGAAATAATGAGCTCGTCAGCTCTTACGTTTACTTCAAGTTAATGAACAACATAAAATAACTATCTTAGCCCAGACAATAGCCTCACGTGAATCGCTTGGTCCAGCGATGATTGGTTGAAGGCAGCTGGAGAAGATAGGAGGAGAAAAAGGCCGCTTGCCGGGCCTTGTGCTCGGATGGAGCGCGTCTTGTGTAAGACAGTGGTGTGGAAACAGCTCAGCTGATGAGGGCGGCGAGCATCACCATGTCAAGGGAAGGAAAGCAGGGGGTCAGTGGCTCTTTTCGGCAAGAGCGGGCTGTCTGCGGTCCGATGGGCAGCGTAGGCAAGGAGCAGAGGAGGAAGCGGAGAACTCCCTCTGCGTCGGGCCTTGCTCTCTGCTGGCGATGCGTCTGGTGGCAGCGTAGTAACGGCCCAGATGATAAGTGCTAGGCGGCTCCGGTCCGTGGAACGGGCAGTGAAGGCGTCTTGATGAAGGGAATCCTGCGTCTTTGCTCTTTGCTTTGCTTTGTGGGGGCCCTGTTTTGAGGAGAGGTTGAGGTGTGCTTCAGCTCTGTAGGAAACTCTCTCTCTCGAATCCGGGAAAACAGAAGAAGATGTTCCAAGCAGTCCATCAACTCGTCCAGCGAGTATAAAGACTGAAGGTTTGGGGTTGCTTATTCCTAGGCCCCAGGTCTAAGCATTTCGTACCTTCTATCACGGCTGAAAGCCGAAGTTGAATGGCAAAGATGAGAGTATTGCATCCTGTATTAAAACAGTCCAAATGCATTCTCATCCAATCAGAAGTTAGTTGTCTTATCAGCAAGCAGTGTTTACATTCAAACCAGCCAATAAGATGCTTTTCCTTCCTTAGGAAAAGAAAGCTTTGCTTTGAAGCTTGTGTCACTAACATATGAATGGGTAAACACAGCAGAGTGCCTGGGCCCTGCCATGTCTGGTTTGAACTTTATGGTAGCTTCCAAATAGAGTTTCATCCTGTGGAACTTGCAGAGACTCAGTCCCCAAAGGTCTGGTTGGATTAACCAACCTTTTAAAAGGGACTATCCCATTTTAAATGAGTTTATGACCTCCGCAGGGGTCTGGGATGGTTGTTTAAACAGAGAAACTTATGTTAACATGCGTTAGACTTTGTCTCTTGGAATGCACTATGGCATCAGTATTAAGTTAACCCATTACAACATTTCAAATTAGACACTGTGTAGGCACAACAATCTTAATGCTTTTCATGTATGTAGATTTGAGAGAAATATGGGGCCAAAACAATGCATGGATCTAAGGATTTACAGTGTCAGGCAGCTTTAACCACCCTGCTGTCATCTGGTGCAATAACATATTCATGCATGTGCACTGTATCTGTTAGAAGTAAAGACCCCAATTTGATCACAGGGGAGCAAAGACACCATTAAGGACATACTCATACAATATGTAAAGCTCTGTGGGGAAACATTCACAGACTGTGCTGCTCCAATGCGATAATATGCAGTATGAACAGCGCTTCACTTTTTTTTTATCTTTGCAACATAGATTATTAATGGATATTGTCATGTTCGGGGAAAAAATCTAGGTGATATAATGTGACAAAGAATGTTAATGGCTATTCAACAAACTTGTAAAAACATGGGACTACACTTGTCGTATGAGAATATACTAGCAGCGTAGACATGGTGCGTTATATAGAGGACGTCTTCATTTGCAACCACAAGACAAGCCGTGACTAGAGATGTAAAGTGTCTTAGTTCTGCCCACACTATCTGACTTTGGCCTTTGAAAAAAGCATTACTTCAAAGAGACAATGGTGTTTTAAAGTATACATTGAATGTCCTCTTAAACCTGCAGTGTGTAGAATTTTGGGTTTTATTTCCTAGCAGATTTTGTAGAAAGTAATTATAATATCCATAAGTACATTTAATTTAGTGCATAATAGCAGATTTGTTTTTATTATTTATTTTTCCCTTAGAAAGGGTCTCATATATGTCCATATTTCTGCATATTTTGGACCAAGGCCTAGAGCCGCCATCTTGAAAGTTTCATAGTTGGAATGTCATCAGGTCCATTGTTTAAAATGTAGAATTGTTCTTGTCCTTGAAGGCCACTGTAGCTTCTGTTATTATTCGAAAGGGTTGGGGTTACCCAGGGAGCGTTGCATTCTAGAACTTTGTAGAACTTTCTTGATGATGTCATATTACACCTTTAAGACTCCTTTTACAGTATGTTTGTGGTTCACCTTCCTTCATTTTAACAAGTCCATTTTGACCTGCAATGACAGAAAACCACCTATCAGCAGTACTATGTTTACCTTATTTCTCATTCTGTAAGTCATCGGCAATAATGAGTCGACACTGACTTTGTTTATTTATTTTCCTATATTAAATGTTACATATTTTCAAGTCACCATTCGCAGCATCTTATTGACTATATTTCGAGGGCTTGGAGCAAAAGGGGCGTAAGTGACATATTTTGCGAAAATGAAATAAAGGCTGAAAACATAAAGGCGTAAGTGAAAACCTTCGGTTGAGTTTGGAGCAAAAAAGGCGTAAGTGCACCAGGCTTGGTGCACAAAAGGCGTAAGTGCATCATAAATAGGCTAAAAGAGCTGACAATATGGAGGGATTGCAGAAAAGACCAACATTTAAAGACCAACATTTATACTACAGAAAAAGTGTTTTGAATATGTTTGGAGAACCTGATATACCCACATATGATGGAGAAAATATGGACACTAAAATAAACACTTTTTTCGATTTTTTTATAATTTTTTTTTTTAATTTTTGATTTTTTTTTACAAATATGAATTCCTTAAAGCCTAATCTCTATTTAAGTAGAGATTGCTTCAATATGCTGTTTTTTATTAAATATTTACAATAAATAAAAAGTTTGTTTTTGCTCTCCTGTAAAATTCTGAAAATGTCACTTACGCCCCTTTTGCGCCAAGCCCTCGATTTGCTTTTCCCTATAATTATATTTGGTTATCTCTTATGTAATATCTTGTGTAAATCCCATATTTTGTTGTTGTTGTTTTGATGACTTGACAGGCTAATAAGAAGCAGCTTAAACAATGACTGTGGGGCTACACATGTTTTAAAGATGCTATTGGGTTACATGCTAACATCAACATTCTAGCATGCTCACATATTTCAACATCTTACCATCTTAGTTTAATGTGTTAGCATGCTAGCACAAGCAAATCAGTACTGAACATTACATTGAGTACAGCTGAGGCTGATGGAAAGTGGCATTTTTTCAGTCATAAATGTAAGTAGGCTAGGCCTACCAAATGATATGTTAAACAATAGGCTACATGTTAGGGTACTACGGCTAAGGTCAGGGGATCACCTAAGTCATTAGGGTACAGCATCTAGCAAATGTGTTTGTAATACATTGTTTATGCTAATCCATTTTAAAGTTGTTAGGTAATTTCATGTATAAAGGGAAACATTTGACTTGCTGAGACCTAAAACGTAGATGAAAAGTCTAGAGTTCACCTAAAGTACACTTACATTATATTAGTCATGTTAGACAAAACAGAGAAATTAGTTGTATCGCTATGTAATAAATAATATTTTTCACACATGGTAAAAAAAAATCCAAATCACCAGGGCTGGGTTAGCGCTGGTAGCCTACACCCCTGAAGAAAACAGTGTATAGGCCTCCCTATCTGCCTCCCTCCTACTTTGTCTGTGGTTACTAACCCCAGCATCACCGGTCAGAGAGGGGGCCCCTATGTTTTCCATGGACAGTTTATCACACTTCCTCTCCCTCTGCTCTGGGCCCCAAGTCGGTCTGCCACACAGGAAAATCAAAGACTTCTGGACATACCATTACAGTAAACATTGTATATTGCACTATACAGCATTCTGTTGATGTATGAACTCAAGACTAACAACAAATACCAAAGGGAGAATATGATCGCAGCTGAGTTTTCCTTTAATAGTCCTCTTAAGTGAACATAAATGTTGGAATTACACATAGAATTGATTGAAAGTAAGTCGTAATGATTCCAAACATATTGAATGGTATTATGGAACTGTATGGTTGGCAAAAGGATTTCCCTTGAATGTCTTTTTAATGTTATTGGAACTGGAGTTGAATCCTATCAAATAAAATATTATATAAATCATTTGTGATTCAGTTGTTTTCACTGGCATCGCATGGTATGATAAATGTCAGGTTAATTTTTTTTCTTTTTTTTTCTAGGGCAGTTTGTCATTCTTTCTGTCAGTCAAGCCCGGCCTCACAGTCATTCTATCAAACACTGAGAAACCGATTTCCTAAGAGGGAACAGCACATAAAACAAAAAAACCTCTGCCTTCAACAATACTGTCGATATGCTGGCCTTATTCCTGCTTATTGCTATCTGGAACATGACGTTTTCTTGAAACATGTAGTCAGGTTTAGGAAAACAATAAGAGGCATCCTTTCTTTTGTGGATGACTAGTGCAGACATTTCTTATAACATGTAATTGTTATGTGAACATACAAAGAAGACATCCTTATTCCTTGTCTCTGATTTATTAATGACATTAAGTCAGGCCCAACATGTAAGGTATAATACTCCCTGAGGTAGTTAACATGCGCCTGACATACAGTGATTAATAATGAACTAACGTAAAGTAGGGCAAACTACAAGATAATGCAATATATTCCCTATAACTTTTGTTCTGTTGTAAAAGGAAAGGAACCCCATGTCCTCTGAAACTTATGCATGAAGACATACTCGTAAGACTCAATTCTATTTTTGAACTTAGAGGACTTGCATATCTTCCACTCTGAACATAATTGTGCTCTTCACATCCATTTCCCCCTCTCTCTTTTTCACTGCAGCTACAGGCTCTCCCTGTGCGAACCAACACACAACACTTTAGGCTAATTTGACACGTTAGGACGTTAGACTGTGCAAGAAAAATAAGACTTTCTGGTTCCTATTTTTCGACTATGGGGGAAGTAATTTGATTAATGACATACATTTTAGCACTCAACAAATAACTTACCTCAGAATTCACTCATTTCAAGTTTCTAGAAAAATTAAACTTCTGCAAAATGTCGCGTTTACAAGTTTGAATAAAGAGTCTAATTTTAACGATACAAAATGATGCTACCATCGGACACATACGTAGAGGAGGGGAAACACAAGCATGAGAAATGACATGACAATTAGGGAAGAGTTATTGTCATCCTAGCTGCATAGTGGGGTATGGCAGATGTTTCCTAAACCTCTAATTAATTGGACTTAAGCTTAATTGGACATTACTCCGTGAAATGGCACTACACATGTTATCATCCACTTGTTAGCCTCCCATGACAGCAATGGCTTCTATTTTGTTTTTTTCCCCCTCCTATGCACCTCATCCAGGATGTGTGTTGAGCCTGCCAGCCGTTAACCCCACAGAGGAAGTGTGTAGGAAATGAGATCAGCCCTAAAGAGAGGTAACGCCTCAGCCACTGACACCAGACCAATAACTGTCATTCACTGCACCTGATAGTGAGATGCTAAAAACACAACACATAAAAGGAAGGTTGAAAGAGTATAGAATGGAATAGTGTATTATAGAATAGAATAGGATAGAGTGGACAATTTTGCCATAGCAAGGAAATTAAAGAAAAAAGCAAGGCAGGATGGAAGGAGAAACAATATCAAGGCAAAACTAACTGAACAGATGAATGAAAAGCAATGTAATTCAAGATCAGAAAAAAACAACTGATGGAAGAAAGTTCAATATTCACCACAATATTCAGTTTGAAAGAGTCTGGAATAACTGTCAGAGTTAAAAATATCTGTGAAGAGGTGGATGTTAGATTATGGCGCTGTATATGAAACTGTAACACCATTTGATAGACTCTATGTTGCTGCAATAGCATAGAATAGAATAGAACAGTAATGCATAGAATACAATATAATTTAAACAAATTCCAGAAACATATAGACCAAAGCAAGATCAAACTAGGCAAAACAACCCTGCACTGCAGCAGAAGAAAGAACGTTCAGTACGGCATCAAGTGTAAGAGGAGATTAAAGACAATACGGCAACAGCAGCGGCAAAACTAACTATCTGACAAATTGTTTGAAAGAAAAAGAAAATCAATAGCTAAAAATACTAGCACGGTTGGGCCTAATTCAGTGGCTGTGTGTGTGAAGCTGTCACCATGCCCTGCACACATTTCTCTTTACCATGATGAAAGACACAGTGTGTAACTTCACTGGAGAAAGCAGGCCTGACAGCAGTATGTGCGCACAACACGTGTGTGTGTGTGTGTGTGTGTGTGTGTGTGTGTGTGTGTGTGTGTGTGTGTGTGTGTGTATGTTGTGCATATGGCGCTCTGGTATCTCAGCATGCACACAAACAGAGGCATGTTTGCTTTCTCTTTCTGAGAAAGATTGAACATTTTCTTTTTATTAAGACAGGAGGCAGGAGGAATGATGAAACATTTACAATGCCAGCTATCACCTTCACGCAAGAACAAGAGCTCTCTGATAAAATACATGGTTTCCAACACAACACTTGTTTTTTAGACACACTACAGGACTTCAAGAGACAGGCAAACTTGCTTGTTATGTTTTGGGGTTTATGTTTATGATTTGATATGACTGATTGATATGATTTGATTTGTGTTGTTTAAAACTGCTGAATAGTTTTATCCCTCAAAGCAGATACGTTCAGAATTGAGGTCCACTGACACTTCTCCACAAAGTACACACATCACCAATATTGCAGTTGCCAATCACATTTGAATTTATATGTCTGTGTTGGCTCTCCTATTCCTTCACTGTGACCTGCTCACTCATGATTTGCATGCTTGACATGTCAGTGACACAAGAATACACCTTTGCACTTCTGGTGCTTTAACCCACCTGAATAAAAGATGACAGGTGACTTATGTGAGCATGGCCCTCCCTTGAGTTTGTTTATGTCAAACACAATGGAGCCTGGTTGATGCTTCAGCGCCATTAACAGCACAGTCAAATGTTTAAACAAAATTCTCCGTCTGCACATCTGACTCTTTGTCAACAGAAAATAGGGAGGCACAGAGGCAGACAGCATCCCATGAGGTGTAGGCAGTAGACTAAAACGTTGCCAAATTGCCAAATCCATGGTGGAGATATAAAGAATAATAATTGAACCCAAAAAGGATTAGTTATAACTGGGAATTGTTGACTTATCGTTCACCAAAAAATATAATTAATGTGTGACGGTGTTAAAGTGTTTGTATCACATTATTTGATTCAATGAATGACTGATGAAATGGGTAAATATATGAACAAATACATGAATAAGTAATGAAATGATTACTCATTTAATTAGTTAAACAAACCAGGCGCGAGACTATCAATGCTCAAAAGCCTCATCACCCTATTTGCATAAACCAACTTGTGCAGAAAGTGTTTTATGACAAATTTAACCACATAACTTTACACATTAATATATGTATCTTCAGGCGCAGCAGAAAAGAAAACATATTAAACAAATCATTAATAAATGAATGACAATATTTATTTCAGATGGAAGATTTTCAAAGAATCTATAAACATGTTTCAAAATGTGTTGCTTTGTTTTGATTATAAAGCAACTGCTTTAAACAACCAAGGTCACAGTCAATGGTAAAAAACACAACCTATTAACTCCTATGTGGCAAATCTAACATGACATTTGTGTCCTCCTTAGAAACCTATGTCAACATGCTATATATATATACTGTCTCACTTTACATGCAAGATGTGCAGTAAGTGTCAATTACACGGCATACTCTCCTGTTTCATTTTGTTCTAGGAAACAAGGACAAAGTCATTTAGCAAAAACACAGTTAGGGCTGGCTGATGCAACCCTGTGAAATTTGAGGAGCGTTCATGCACAATAAACCACTTCTGTCGACCACCTATTGAGCCGTGTGCCTGTGCCTGAATGTTCGTGTATGTTGCAAATCAATGTCAGTGTTTTTTTGTGTACTGTACATGCATGGGTGTCTCTGTGTGCACCTGCCACTGATGTACTCAAGAAATAGAGGCTTCCTCTGTTATTCACTCCTACAGCGCAGCCTGAAGGCAATTTTCATCACTACCTCTTGTGCTGTTGCAGGTATATCCATTGTGGCACATTGCTGCCATGATGCTGAATTATTGGCTTTTGAGAGTTAAGATCGTAATCCCCCCCCCCCCCCCCCCCTCCCACACACACACACACGTTCTTTTATAGTGTTATTTCAAAGTCAAGCCCATTATCAGCCTGTGCAGTTTAGAGTAGCTCAGTTTTCCCTGTTTCAAATTTTGAAGGAAAAAGAAAAGCTCCACTACTATTAGATGATTGCACTGCTTTTGGGGGATTTTGCTCACCCAATGTGTGGCAAGACGATTGGCACCAAAACCACTTCTCTGTTTCCCGGAGATTGCTTTGACCGCTGTGCACACTCTCTCTCTCAGAATACTGAAAGAGATTGCAACTTTATCAGCACTGTTGAAATGCCCACCTGGGTGTTCACTATGTTTCCTTGTGATATTGTACCTAATGGAACAGAACTGAATATATAATAATTTGGCATACGTTTAGGGGACCTTAAAAGACATTAAACATTGCTCTAAACTGCACGTATCAGACGAAAGCATCTGCACCTGCACACTGCATGCCAAGTCATGTACACTTGGAAAATAAGAGCATTGTTGTGCATCATAACTTGAGCAGTTGGTTTGAGCCTTTTTGGCTGCAGCTGTATTGAATGAATGGTATTCTACATAACCTACATTACTTTGAGCAGTTTGTGGGCCCTGGCAGCAGTATGGTGATTGGCTTGGCTCAGCTGAATCTTCATCTAGTTCATGTCTGTTCCCTCTCCATCTTCTCCTTGATCCTCACAGCATCATCAGCACTGCTCCTCACCACTGAGTCTAAAAGGGCTCTGCATGGAGTCCACCACCTTCTGGCTATTCCTTCTTGATTGGTTCCATCTCCTCTCAACTAACTTCCCCTCAGCCTCTCTCTTGACCTACAATGTTCAGGTGACGTTTTCTTAGTTTATCAGGAAACTTGAAATATTGCAGACTTATTCAATATATCCATCTCATGGATCAGGGAGACGATTCAACACATGCAGTTCAAATGCTATGCGTGACTGCATTTTATATGCAAGTTTTTGAACACAATTCAAATGTGTCTTATTGGAGCTGCTCTGTGCACACTTTCCTTGTGGGCCCTCTTGAGCTCAGTGGCTTGCGCAATCTGTTCAACCAAATTAGTAATTTCCCTGTGCAGTAGATGTGTTTGAATTGTAGATTCTGATGTGGCTGTGTTGTGAATATTGCACTGATAAGCACAGTTTGTTCCTGTCATCAGAATTCAAAAGGTACTTGTAACATTATGTCTACCCATACTATTACCATGGATTTAAAACAAATGTTCATGATGGTAAAAAAAAGGCAAGTTATAGTATACTATGGTATAAAGAATCATGATACTATATATTTTAAATATCATCATCATATTTCTCCCATATGCTTTCATTGACTTGATAGTATTGTATTGAATATATTGTTTCCTCTGACATAATGTTAGGGAAGGATTAAGCAAGTTCTTCAATGTGACACTTTAGAAACACACTTATTGCTAATAAGACAATTCCTAAAGTGAAAGAAAGGCATATTCTTTATTTCAACATCTTTGGATACAATTTTACCTTTTGATGAACTTTAAACAAACTGTAGGAAGCTTAAACTCAGTAGTCACCAGGAACTCTACCGCTTCGTGCTATCAGTAGCTTTTACGGCTGGAGTGTCCTTTTTTTAGTATAACCTTCAAACCTTCAAACCAAAATAAATATGAATTTAAATGGGTGGGTGAAGATAATCGAATGCAAGTGTATTGCATTTCTCACCAACTAGACTGAATGAACTTTAGCAGAACATTTACTGTTAACCTCTAAAAGAACACACTTGAATGTTCTCTCCTGTATGTTATTGTTCTCCCTCTGCAGGTTCTGTAATTAACCTGTGGCCTCCTTCTATGAGTTCTTCGTATTAAAGAGCTCAGAACTGACAGACAGATCCCTTCTGGGCGGCCTCCAGCTCAACTTGGCTCTCTTCCTAAGGTGTGCTTCCAATCTGCTGGCGTTATAAATACATCAGTGAAATAGTGAGTAATGATAGGACAGCTCTTGTAAAGAGTGGAGAAGAAGTTGGACGCCAAGATTGGAGCCTGCAACAGTGTCAGAAAGGGCAGTGCATGTCTAAGCCTTCCGAGAAAGCAGCCACCTCTTAGTATTAAAAATGTTGTAGGACAGATTATATGTTCTCATTAAAATATTGTTGTATTTGTTTAGGGTCTGCAAGTGTTTGTAATCATTTTAACATGCATATCGCAACTGGTATGATGCTCAATAAAACAAAATGTTTGACTTATTGATTTGATCTTTTTTTCCCCATTATGCTTTTTCATAAAATCTCTTCATAGCCTATGCTAAAAACATGCTGTAATGTCATCAATATCATTCAATGAACCAAAAGTCATTTTCCAATGCCAATACCAAGACCCCTTGAACCAGCTCACCTTAAATGAAATGCAACAGTTTATGATGTTATCAATTAAAGGTGTGCTTTTTTCTGCTATGAAAAGCCAAAGTGTCCACTGTATGCAAACAGGTCTATAACCCTATTAATGTTCCTTTGATTCCTGTGATGACCAAGCTGTTTACTTTTTCCCCATCACTCCCCAATATATCTAATAGAACAACATGATATTTAAAGCCATGTCATATCATATCATGTACTAGTGTGTGTGATGCTGTGACTGTGATGCATTTCCCTGATTATTTGTTAAAGGGATGTCATTAAGAATACCTACACAGCACCAGTTAACAAGTCAGTAACCTCTCTCTTCGCCACTGAAGCTCAGGGGCCGTATTCACAAAACATTTTAAGGCTATGAGTAGGTCCTAACGTGCTGATTTAGGAGTAACTCTCAAAAATAAGGGGCGTTTCACTCCTAATTTTAGGACTCCTAACTTTTTAAGATAAGTGTAATTCACAAAGCATTTTAGCGCTAAAACTAGCTCCTAAATCTATGAAAAGCTAGGAGTCCCTCTCATTCCTTTGTAAAAGTTGGTCTTATCAGCTTTGTGAATAGGTTTTAAGAAATAACTCCTTACTAATAACTTTTAGTGCTCCTTAGGAGTACTCTTAGTGCTAAGATAAAATGTTTTGTGAATACGGCCCCAGAATATCAATGGCTGTCTGCATTTCACAGGGGAAAAATGGTCATTTGTTGTTTGAGCTCAGTCTTTTGCGTGCATTTGGATGTGCTTCTGTATTCTGAGTGTTTGGACAGTGACGCATCGTTTGATGTTTTAATTACTTTGGAAGAGGAAATGACAGTATAGTTATTCAATTGTTCGCTCCATATGGCTGTATATAACCTCTAATTAAAGCTGCCACTCTTTTACCTCATAATTACTGTGTCATTTCATATTCGGCAAAGTAATAACAGTAGGGAGCCAAAACATCAAACAATGTGTCACAGCCTAAATCCGTACGGAGCTCGGCAAATTACTTTCCCTCCGACTTACATCTGTGCAAATGAACTCTTCTGTGTCATTAATGCGCCTGACAGTTATTTCACCCTGGAAGATCATTGGATCGTCATAAGAGTTGGAACAGAGCCTCCCCACAATAAGTTTGAGGAGTAACTCCTGCTTTTACTTCTCCACTTGAAGTATAGAAAGAAGAAGAGGTTGGCCTTTTAAAACCTTGTCAACATGGTGATGTATTGAAATAATGCTCCAAATTATGAGAGCTTATGTTGTTTACAACTGCCTAACATGTGTAGCCATTAACACATCTTTTTTTAAGGGGTCGCAGAGCACACTGGCATTCTGCTGGCTTAACGGCACGGCCACACACAACATTCTTCTAACACTATAGGATATGCATTGGATCTGTATGTTAGGTATGTTGTTATTGTCGATATACAGTGATGGATTCTGCTGCTGCCTTCTAGCCTTAACCGTCAGGCAATAGTTGCAAAACACTGCATCACATGGTGTTGACAGCCTTCCCAGCACCAGACACCAGGCTCTGACAAAGCCCAGCAGTTGTTCCAGAAATGTGTGGCCTGTCCCCAGAAGCATGTTAACTGACATATCTTTGTAACTAATGAACAAATAACTTTTCCAAGTAAAATGTGGCGGCAACCCCCTCAAAGCTAGAACATGAACATTTGTGAAAAGACCTTTTTTCTTTGATTTAATAAGTACCAGACAACTTAGTAAAAACACACTTATTGGAACATCTCCCTGACGGCAGCCAATAAAAATGATCCACTGACCAGGCTATAGCTGGACCTGAGAGGTCATGTTGGAGTTGGGAAATATACTTGAATACAGCTGCTGCTGTTGTAAAAACTTCTGGGCTTCAGTTCAGCGTTGGATCATTATAATCCATTAGACCAAATCAAGCCCAAATAGGAGAAGAGGTCAGGTTTTATGCAACTCTATCAAGTTTACAGCCTTGAGAAACTGAGGATCATATTACTATTTGAGAAATAGGGCCGTCAAACAACAGGTGATTGCATACAAACAGCTGGGGATCACCAGCAATTAAACTAACCGTAATGACCATTTTCACTGAAATGTACCATGCAAATGCTACAAGCACGTGCTCATATTATACCTATATTATTACATTTTTATTGAATGATACGTTGGCATATTTAAACAAAGGCATACATATTGAGGTGAGGGCTACACAAAAAGTAGTTAATTGAGTAACTGATGAAGAGCTCAGTACTGTCAACATCATCATTTGAACAATTTTCATAAATATTCAAAGAAAAAGAAATCAATCCATTATACATAACAAAACAAAGAGGGGTTTGGTGATGAATAGGAGCACAATGAGCATAGATGCCCTTAGGGAATATCACTTTTGTCCATCTAATATTCCAGATGTCACCTGTTTATCATGGCCTAAGGAAGCACCATACGTTTCCTGTTTGTTATCTAAGCGAACAGAGAAGAATACGTGGCAAAAGACATGACACAGACCCACTGGCTTGCGTGTTCCCAAAAACACACACACACACACACACACACACACACACACACACACACACACACACAAACACACACACACACACACACACACACACACAGGGTGCCAGCAAATAACAAAAAAGCCAAATAATGCTGTAATTGTTCTTTGCAGTCTCAGGTGCTCTCTCCCTCTCCGCCTCTCATAATAAAAGCCTTTCTGACAGTGCGGTGCTGTATATGTGCAGCACAGGAGGGGGTCTTCTGTTGCTGCACAAAACGCACAATTGTATTATTGAAGGCTGCACCCAGCACAGTGCCTTTTCTTATTCCTCACACTGTGCCTGGCCTTATATTACAAAATGTTTTCAGTCGCCCAATAAAAGCATAATGCGGCCTTATACATGCAGCATTTGCAAGTGAATTGCACTGGCCCATATTGCCTCTGATGGTAATCAGAAAAAATTGTGCTAGGAGAAAAAAAGAATTGCCAGTCCAATATCCAGTATGATTGTGCTGAATGTTATCTGATGGAGATGTTGGGAAATGGAGGCGCACTGTATATGTAAACTGAATGCCACGCTGCCTGGCCATATGGGTAGCAATAAGACACAGGCATATGAAACAGCAGGAACAAATTATTCTTAAATTATAGCCACAGCACCGCTTGCATGTGAAACCATAAGCAAATGGGACAAGCATATGGTGCGGAATAACTTAAGCGTGTGTTATACGGGAAACACGGTTAAATTGTTGATGAAGGAATGAGTGTGGCACCCTTTGTGTTGTCACTGAACGACATATCAATTCTCTTCCTCTCTGTCTCATTTGTGCCTTCTCATTTCCATCCCAATCAAGGCCCCCATTTCACATTTCATTCTTATCTCTCAGCCGCCTCAGCTTATTATTATTTCCCCTGTTTGTATTTCTCTGTCTCCC
This sequence comes from Ammodytes marinus, assembly GCF_949987685.1. Classification (NCBI taxonomy): domain Eukaryota; kingdom Metazoa; phylum Chordata; class Actinopteri; order Uranoscopiformes; family Ammodytidae; genus Ammodytes; species Ammodytes marinus. The sequence goes on along the minus strand of NC_137217.1, from coordinate 13,814,125 downwards.
ACTCTCTTTATATTTCACACTTGATCTATCTTCCCCCTATGATTATGTATCCACCATGGCTATAGCGCATCTCTCTTTCTCTTTCTAACTGTCCTCTTGCCTATTCCTTTTCCCCCCCTATCCAAACGGTTTATTCTGATTCCAGTTTTCACAAACCATAAAAAAAAGACAATGTCTCGAATAACGTACCCCTCAATATATTCCTGTGCACATTCATTCATCCAAAAATCAAAAAAATTCTACCAAATTACTCTTTCCCTGACATTTCAAATATTGACAGCATGGTGACAGGTGCATATGAGCTGCTGGATGTCTAAAATAGCAGCGAACACAGAACAGTGGGAGAGAGAGAGAGAGGGGGCAGGGCTAAGAGAAAAGAGACACACGAGAAAGAAACAGATGCAATAATGGTGAGCGAGAATGACTGCACCCGAATGAGGTGCAAAGGTGTGCTGAAAGTAATAAAGGAAAATTGTGGACAGAATGATTGCAACTTAGGAATGAAAACAGACTTCGTAACGTCAATAAATAACTGTATTTAGATTCTAAACCAGCTCCAAATCCACAGTGTCACACTGACAGAGATTCCCAACATGTTTTAATTAAAGCCATCTGGGACCTGAATTCAGTTACGATAAAGCATTTTAGCTCTAAGGAACCTATTAATGTCTACCTTTACGATGCAATGTAAACTCCAACAACCAGAGCAATGTTCTACTAGGGATACTAACCCGGCAAATATTTTTTCTGTTTATTTGACCTAGTAGTTCCTGTGCGTTTAAGGAACTACAATAAAAATAACAAAAACAGAGGGAAAGCATATATAATGAAAACACGAGTGTGTGCAGTATAAAGAGGTAATGGATTCATTGCAATGCGATAAAACTTTTACTGCAAAAGGGGCTGAAAATAAAGGCCAGGCTGTGAAGGCAAAGAGCAATGCACAAAGATGAAAAGAGAGGGAGGAAAAAATGCCTGAGATTGACAGAAACATTGTGTCAGAGAAGAGGGATAAAGCCTGCGAAAAAGAAGCTGAGGAGAGTGAAATTGTGTGACTGGTACTCAATGCGCACTCCCTCTTCCCCTCCCTCCCTCTATCTATCTCTTGTGCACCCCTCCTTCTTCTCACATCTGCTGCGACCCAGTAAACTTAGCAGTGAACTTGAATCGCTGCTCCCGATTGGCTGCATCGATCATGTGATTCTCACACTCGCACGCATGCACACGCACACACACGCACACACACACACACTGTCCTTCAGGCCCCACCTCCTAAACTGAAGGTGCGTTTTTCTTCCCTAAAAGAAGATCCTAGGTCATTTTGCATTCGATGATGTGAGCACTGTCTCGTCACTTTGATCCAGTTTTTGACACACCCTCTCCTTTGATTTTCTTTTCAAAAAGCCTGCCTCATTATTGCTTTGCTAGTCATATGAGGTGTGTGAAGTGTGATGTCATGACAACTACTACATTATGAACTCTAAAATATGTCACTTAACTGATCATGATCCTCTTGTATTGTTCACTCTCTCTCTTTGTCTATTACTTAACAGAGATTATCACTGCCACTAGTAACAGCTGGCTCACAATCATCCTCTTTTGCCTCCTCTCCCATTCCTTTTTTATGCTCATATGTAGAAATATGATCGTGATAACACATTACAAATAGGAGGTAGATATAGGATACAGTCAGTAGCTTGTCACCTGAGCATATAGCATAGAGATTGAACTAAACTAACCGCATAAAAAGACAGCTTGCTGGTAGGCTGGCAGGTGTCTTATCCTGGTTATAGGCTTAATGCTAAGCTAAGCTAACTGGCTGTATTCATCCTCTCATCAAACTCTTGGCAAAAGATCGTATTTCAAAAACATTTTGGACTATTCCTTTAGAAGGAACTGCTTATTTGGGAACTGCTAGGCTTTTTAGTTCCCCTTTTATTTTATAATTTGCAATTTAACACAATTAATATTTCATGTATGACTTAATAACAATGACAATAAATGACAAAAACATTTAGTGCTCTTTCTTCTCTTCTATTTACATTTGTTAAATTAAATATTTATTTTGTTTTAGTGGTCATATAAAAAACTATCAAATACATATTGTATTTTAACTTTTTGCAAACATTTTGTAGAATCAGCATTGTGCATTTCATTCAAGGGTGCTGGCTTTACAAGCCAGAGAGCAGCCTGATGCTGCAGTGAAGCAGAGCCAACCTGCCAAGTCACGGTAAGCAGATCTTTAGTTACTGCCCCCATGCACTCATGTCAGTTTAGCAACGGCTGGACTAACAGCCAGCTCAACTCCACTTTTCCCACAATGCTAATCATTGCTCTCTCTCATACCCCTGTCCTCATCCCTTTCTTTGTTTTTTCTTTCTGACTTTCCTCCATTAATCTTCGCTCACCGCTCTACCTTTTCCCTCTCTATCTCATCCTCCTGCTGTTTTCCCATGCTGTCATGCTCACAGCTGCAGCAGACCTGGGAACTCTCTCCCCTCCTGTCCTCTCCCTGCCCTGGCCTCCAGTGGGAGGGACTGTAACATACTGTAATACAGATGGGGCTATGCTAAATACAACTCCTTTCCGTTCCAAATTGTCTGGTAAATACATTTTACTTTTGTCCATTTTCTACTTCACCATTCCAGCTGAAACAATATCACCCCACATCTGCCTTTCTTCCCATGTTGCTTATGTATCTTTGCCTTTACAGTCTGTGCTTATCTCCATCTACAATGTACATCCCCTCCTTGTTATCTATTCTTACTTAACGTGCAACCTACATGAAAAGGCAGCTTGTCTCGGGAGAAACTGCTACGCAAGCAACTTTTGACCTGGCAATAATACTTAATTCCCAATACTGCTGGCTCGGTTTCAAAGTGTTATACAACACACTAATAGCCATGGCTATGTGACATTTTTATGGGTTTGTTTTTAGTTCAGATGTTATCTTCCTTTATTTTCCTGTACTTTTCAGCAGTTAAACTGTGGTACAACATACCTGATCTGAATCTGGTAAATGAGGCTTGCAGCTCCAGCTGCTGACGAGGCCAGACATGCACATAAAGGTCTGCTGTTGGAGCCTCAGGAGAAAAACAACAACTGGACATTGTTGCCACAACATGATTAACCCTCCTGTTGTGTTCTGGTCAAATTCTCTGAAACATGTAGTTGATTTAAACCAATTGTCATAAGGTCCATGACATTGTACACACAGGGCGTCTGAACACACACAGTTCATGTTGATCCTTTTCATTACACCTTGGGTGTTTTATCTTACGTTTGTACACCCACGGTGTTCCCGGTCAAACATGGCCGGCCATTAGAAATTAATGGAGATGACAGAAGCACCATTGTGCCAAATGTCCTTGTTCATCTTTGACAGGTGGCACAAAGTTTTATCTGAGTATCTGTTATAGTAGGGGAGAGTGGCCTAAGTTGTGCTGGTGGGGAAGTTGTGCCACCCCTTGTTTCTAGAAAACCTTGGAAGAAATTGGAAATGTGACCACATATTTAAGAAGAGCCATCCATTTGACTCATCCTGTAAATAAGGGAGACACAAGGAATAAGATATAAGCACATTTAAGCTAAAAAAAAACTGTGTTTTGCCTTTCAAAGTAAAATTTCCATGATGAAGGTTTTTTGATTATTGTGTCTGAACAATTATAGACAAGTTTGAAAACATTTGAAGGTAAACAATGAAGGTAAAATAACAATAACAAAAATAAAAGACATAAAGCCCATACATCCACATATAAACAAAGATAGCAGTGCAGAGGTAAGATAGTTAATGGGGAGGAAAAGCCAGGGTGTACATATGGGTTTTGAGCCTTGATTTAAAGGCAAAAATGGAGCGGGAATCACATTTGTCAGGTGGCAGTTGGTTCCACAAGCACGGAGCAACAGTGCAAAGTACATTTCTGTTGTTCCAGTGGCATGGCTGTATACGCTGGTCACCAAAAAGAAAGTGAACGTCTACAGTAGCTCAGAAGAGACTGACATCTCCATTCCACTTAACAACACCACTGACACAGATGGCCAGAAAGATGATGATGGTGACTTTGTCATTGTGAGCTTTGCAGGCAAAACCACCTAGATCTGCTAGGCCTTGTTTAAGAAAATTGACCTTCAATCTTTGTAAAATATTTACTTTATTTACTTTAAATAAACCTTAAATAAGTAATTGTCTTATGGATTTGTCTTGCATTACAGTGTATGAGATATATATCAATGGCACAATTTACCCCATGGTATTCTCTCTTGTGGCACAACTTACACCACACCGGGGGCAAGTTGTGCCACAAGACAACTTTTTTTCCGAAAGCTATATTTCTTTCTATTTGTATTGCCAGGGATGCACAACATCCTGATATATGTACATATTTGAATTGGATACTTTACTATCAAGGCCTCACTTTAAAATCGACTTGAGTAAAAAGTGGCACAACTTAGGCCACTCTCCCCTACAAAGAAAAAATCCAAATTTTTACAAACACAACATAAGGGTTAAATTGCAGATGTATGCTACATGTACTGTGGTATACATGGACTGATGAAATGTTCATTACACAACAATAATGCCAATATCTCCCTGACAACATCATCAAACTCCCAGACGTCAGAAGTGGATCAGCCAAATACGGCACGTTCACGTGTTTCAACAGGAATTCCCATTCTATCAATTCTAGCCATGCACAAAACCACTGTCTGCTCCCGCCCTGCTTCTCTCAGGGCCATGGCTATAACAGACACATTTGATGTAATCACAAGGTCCACAGAGGGACTATGTGAACCAGACTCTAGACGATGAATGACAGCATTCATACAACTGAACATCTGACTCTAGCACTTTTTACCCTTAATAATAAGTATAAGCTCTGTAACGGGGCGCAACACACTGATTATTTACTCAAAGGAGGACCAGGCACAGACATGTTCAGACATCCAATGTGTTAATATAACGGATGTATTCAAGTCATAAGCTCAAACAGGTAATGACAACTGTGTGCTATAGTCTCTGTAGAATGTGCAATGGAAGATGGGAAGCTTTACACACCACAATTGCATGTACCACAGCCTCTGGTATCCAGCCGGCCTATCTGACCTGACCTTTGAGAAAGGTGACATCTCTTCCCATAAACACAATGAAAGAGGGGTTGCAGGGCGATGGCAAAGAAAAAAGGGAATTAAGCAGATCACTCCAATGGAGATTGATAGATGGGGTTTTGAATGAGAGGACAGATGCTCGGATGCAAATAGGCTCTTCCTAAATATGATTACAGAGACTATTCAGTTTATATGATGAAGCACATGTCCACCCAGCTCACGCCTCCGTGTGATGTTCTGATATGAGAGATGACTGCTGGTGTTAATTGCATTTTAACACAGTGGGGTTTATCATGTTGTTAATTATACATATGCTGTCTGGGATTTGAAGTCACCCCCATTGACAAAAGAAAATAATGAAAAAACAGCTCAGCCAACCTGACATGAAATGAGCGTGTTATATACTGTAGGTAAGAGAAAAAAAATGCTATGAATGCAACAGTAAAAGATGAAAAATATATATTGATTAAAAAAATGCTGAAACCAATGCTACAACATGCAAAGATAATCAAATATGTTATAAACATAGAATACAGTTTAAAAATGGTATGATGTCTATACAGATGTCTCTGTATAATCACCACATGTGATACATTTTTGTTTTGCAACATACCCTGTATGTCTATGTGTTGGGGTTCCCATATGAGTGACATCCTTTGTGTATAATCCTGATATTATTTGAATTTTTTAATTAAAGCCAGAACAAGATAAAACAGATGGAAGGAGCCACTAAATGTGTCACCGTTTTGATACAAGTTAAAAGGCAGAAATATATGTTGCCAACAGTCAACTCAATTCATTCATTTACAGTTGCTATTATTCTTCCGTTATCTGCTCTGTGGGCTTTTTTATTTGATGTGGGTATTCGATGAGATGAATGTTGTGTATTGAGGTGTAACATTTTTATTTTTGCAGAAGCAAAGCAGGGAATGGACTGCATCCTAGGATTGGGAAAAATAACTAGCACATCCCCACATGGTCTTTTATCAGCAGCTATATATTGCAATCTTCAAAGTTCATTATCATCTTACACAACCTTGGTAAATGCTCATATGTAGTTGTCTGCAATACATCACGCTGATAAGTTGCTGCCAATTATTATTTGAGAAAAGCATACTCACCCACTGCATTGCACACAGCTTACTTAATATATTTCACCTGCCACTGCCGATTATTTGATGGCAGCTCTCACTCACTGTCTCTCTCTTCTGTTTCTCACTGCTTGTCTCTTTTCCCTTCCCTTCCATCTTTCAACTCTCTTTATCCTTATCGCTTTTACAATAACTAGTTTAGAATCAGAATTCCAAGGGAAAGGCCACTGTCCTGTGCGCACACACACACACTCACTGGGCGCTCCACTGTCTGCTGCTGTTTCCAGAGACTGGAGGGGGTTCTGGGAGCAAAAATAATGAGCTCATCAGTTCAGCCTGGAGGTGGTGTTGGCAACACACACACACACACACACACACACACACACACACACACACACACACACACACACACACACACACACACACACACACACACACACACACACACACACACACACACACACACACACACACACACACACACACACACACACACACACATAATATTTTTTCTTTCTTTCTATCTATCCCATACACAGACACAGAGGCAATTACCACGATCCGTCCTCGGTAGGATATTCCATCTCTCTCCAGCCGACTTCACCGTGACTCACTGTAAAGACTTTGGGCTGCTGAAGAGATTGCGCCCCCTGCCCCCCTCCTTTTGCCTTTTCCCTTTATTGTTGCAAAGAAACGTATGTAGTTTCAAATAAAGGAGTGCATGCGACTAACATTGTGTCAGAGTGTGTGCATGTTTGGCACCTTGGCTGTTTGTAAATTATGCACAAATGTGTGTGTGTGTGTGTGTGTGCCAGTGCTCCTTGCTGAGATTTGCTATTGTGAAGCACTCATATGGAGATCCACATGTATGAATTTTGGTTTCTGGGTGGCAGGGATATTGTATATGTGCACGTCTGAATGCGTGCATAACGTTATGAGAGTGAGAATGATGATGAGGAGGAGCAAGGGGCTGCTGATGGAATGTTTTCTTTTTTAAAGTGCTGTTTGCAGTAAGCTCTGCTGGCTTGTTTGTTTGAAGTGAGGATTATCATTTGAATGAACTGCGTGAACCCAGAGTTAAAGCGTGGCAGTTTTAGAAACGGAGGTCATGAACTGGTATATTGAATAATTGCCATGCTTTTTCTTAAAGTGAAACCTCTAGTGGGTGGTCTAAATCCTTACAAATGGAGATGGGAGAAAATTCTTCCAATAAAGAAAGCCATGGATTTGCCCCTTAGAATATTGCTGCATGTGAAATTACTTGTAATGAAATGTTAGTATACTGAGAAAAAAATGGGTTATTTCAACAATAGCGGGTGCAAACACTAGTATAATATAATTTTTTTTTACATTGTGTCACTGTGGAGTACATTGCTGAAGATTGCTGTGACAGTTTCACTTATATGAGTCATAAGTGCAGTTTATGAATGTGTTAACTGAGTCACTGTTCTCTTCTCAATTATTTCCTCATGAATTCTGCATGATTGTCCTTATTGCTTCCTCACACATTTGCTATGTGCAGTATAGCAATGCCGCTGAGCTGCCCTGTCTCTCCGACACCATGTCTCAGAAGACAATACATTTAACCACAACAATCAATTCCAGGTTAAATAATAAAGACACACTGGTTTGTGGCAGCTCCTTAATCATCCTCACCATGGGCTTTTTGACTTGGAGCAATTTTGGTCTGATTTGGTGTAATTAAGATCTGCAGTCAAATACAAAGAAAGAATATTGACTCAGTTTTCTTTTCAATTTTCGTTGGCTGTCTTTGTTAATCATCCAGCATATCTGCGGCTGCCTCCTCTTCATAGACAGATTATTCCCCTTTCACTTCTCCTCCTTTCCCTCCACATCCGTCTCATCTCTTCCACTATCCATCAGTTACCAGGTGTAGTTTTGGCATAATGATAGCCCGCTATGTGGTCTCACAGCTCTGGGTTATTAGATTCCAATATCATTTCTGAAGCAATAAATGAGAGCCAGTACTTGTGTGTGTATTTTATTCTCTGTCTTTATTTTTCATATCTGCCAGAACATATTAACAAGCTTACTATTTTATCCTTACAGGCTCAAGTTTAATTACTTTTTTCAGGGAAACGTCACCATCAGCCATGGAGCAGAATAAGTAACGAAGGCTTTTTCTTATTAAGACCAAAGTTTCTGTTTTGGGTTCCATTTTTTTTTAATTATTAGCTAATATGTGGATTCTCTTTGCTATCAGTCATGACTGGGAGCTGGAATGTATTTTTTTTTCAATAACCTCGTACTCATATGGAAGGTTAAGCTCTCCAAATCCAGGATGGTGAATATTTAACAAGCAAAATGTCACATTGGAATATGGAATTAACCTTTTGATATTGAAGCTCTCATTATGCAAGTTATCAACATCAACCTTCCAAATGGAGACTCTGTATGTGTGTATGTGCACACGTTTGTGTGTGTGTGTGTGTGTGTGTGTGTGTGTGTGTGTGCATTCTGGTGAGGGGGTGTCAGTATATACTGTAGGCCTCAACGTCAAATGCATGTTTTTCTCAAGACATGCGAAACACACACAGAACAACAATTCTAACACGGTTCCGCTTCACTTAGCTCGGTAATATTTACTTAATGAATTGAAGCTCCAGTCCCAAACAAAATGGTATTCCATGAATACTGTATGAAGGCTGACGAAAAGTGTGCACCGGTCTCCTTGATTATATGTCATGTAGCTGTCATGCAACGGTAACATGTGGGGTATGCTTAGGTCTGTTTAATTCATCAAAATACGAGTACAGAGATGCCAGGGCTTTTAGATATTTAAGCAATTGTATGTAAACGTACCCCTGGACAGGAGAGTGGAAAGCTGTTATCAATTGTAGATGAGATGTAATCAATCCCACCCAACTTCCATTCCACAAATAAAATATGCTTCTGGGGGAATGAGGCAAACATATGTCATATGTACCCCATGCAACTTTGCATAGTAGCAGTCTCAAAAGGAAGCAGTGACTTGTAAATACAGAGTGTAAAACTATGTCACCAAATCAAGCTCTAGATTTCAATGCATTCTAACTTTGGTCCAGCTTATATTTTTTTTTATCCTTTCTCATTGTATAGGGAATTTTTCTCCTAATGCTAAATTTATTTATTGTTGGGCAACTTGGCCACAAGTTGTAAACACACCACTGACATACCAAAGAGTCCATTGCCTATGTATGCAATCAGTAGACACAATGCTGCTTTATCTTTAATTTTGAGTAATACTACTGGCCAGCCGCCTGATAAATGTAAGTCCTCTCCTTAGCTTTATTCTAGTCTCCACCAACTCATGAGGGAAATGCCTGGCATTTTATCTGCTAAGGGCTCTCCTTTAATTACCAACTATGGTTGCTAACTCTGTCTGTCTGCTTGTTGGTGTTCTGCAGACAGTGAGTTCAGAGATTATTTTAGCTGAGAACAGCAGCCGGCTGTGGGCTGGAAATTAGGTTGACTGGAGAGGTGAGAGTGAACCAAAAACAGTAAAGTTGTGGGTCGTGATACCATAGCAATTAGCAGAAAAACGTTAAAACGCTCCGTAGAGCTGAGGAAAAACTGCAAAGTCGAGTGATAATTAACTGTGGGGTTGTCACTATGGGTGACACTTGTTTGATCCATGTTCATGTTAAAAAAAAAATATATCATTCAGCTTGAAGTAACTAAGGCAAACATATTGGGGTATTTGGAACCTCATGAACATGTTGCTGACAGTCTTGAAAGTTGAATTATGCTTTATAGTGGATTTATATGTAACTATGGACGTTTCCCCCTGCCAACCATTGCAACCCATTGTGACTTCTATGAATCCTTCAAACATTACCTGTGCACCAATGGTGTTGTGTTGATGTGTATTGGTCAACATCTGCCTTTGATTACAGATACCGCAGTTCCAATATGGGTGGGACTTAATTAATCACATACCTAAATCCACTATAGACATGTCTGGTCCCTACTAACACCCTGTAAGTACGCATGACGCCACCAGCTGGCCAAGGGCATTTAAGCAATCACTGTACAATGGAGAGGGAGAAAACTAGTGAAAGGCAGAAAAACTGAAATTTAAAAAAAACAGAGCAAGAGAAGGAGAGCGAGATAAATGATTTTAATTATCCGTATGTGAACTTCACAAATTCAAACAGCAACTCTCAATAATTAATTAAGTGTTATAATTAGTAAGTCATTTTGCAAAGATTATCATTCTTGTAATGCTTAAAGAGGTATTGTTGTTCTGGCAGTCATCAACATTATTCTAATGCAAAGAGAACGCCAAAATAGAGATATATGCATATTGTTTCGTCTCATCATCAATTATTCAATTGACAATAGTATTTCAATTGAATATCGTCCTAGTTAATGGACTCTTCATGTTGCAAGGAGTCCTAATGTTTTTTATGTATGTACTACTAGAAAGCCCATATTCGTTATGAGTAGATAACACCAACGCTCTTTTTTTATTGGTATGATACACCATATGGCTTCAATGAGGGCTGATAGTAGCAGGTGATTCTGCCACGAGAAACATTTCATTGTCATAGCTGATCTTAATGCTTTGCATGCGGTAACCTTTTAAGCATTCATCTTATATGTGCTTAATGCACATTTGTATGGATATGGGTGATGCTGATCTAATGAATGTGTCATATGTCTTCATGGTAATATTGCCGCCAGTGCAATCTGGATTTAAATTGAAGTGAATGCATCCGTATGACAAGGGTGGTCTGGGGAAACCTTGTATCTTCCAAAAAAATCCCTTTATTCAGGAATTGTGGAAGAATTGTTCATTTAGCCGCTAACATCCATACAATTAAGATTTTACAATGCTGTGTAAAGATTTTACTCGGTCCTTGAGTCATAACACCTAATTAAACTAAATGTTGGATGGACTGTCAGTGGTCATTTAGAGAGACGGAACAAAAAAAAATGAGATACAAGGTTTTTACATAAAACTGCCAATGAAGAAAAAATACCACAACCCATTCTAAAGCTTACTTTTCTCTTTTCATGAATACTGATGTGAACTACAATCCATTTGCAGCCGCACGTTCGCTCAGTCTGCAATTTATGATTCAAGCTGTAACTACCTCATTTGATCCCATCCTTGTTATGCTAATTTCCTCACACAATGGTAGCAAATCAGTTTGATTTAACTGTGCAAACTGTGTGAGTACAAACTGTGTGTGTGTGTGTGTGTGTGTGTGTGTGTGTGTGTGTGTGTGTGTGTGTGTGTGTGTGTGTGTGTGTGTGTGTGTGTGTGTGTGTGTGTGGCATTTGGGAGGAGTCGTTGCTAACACAGTTGTGCTTGTGGGTCTGAATGAGTGAGCTTACGCTCATGTGTGTGTATCTGTGTGTCATGCAGCATACAGTTGTGAGCGAAGTGCGAAGTGTTTTTGTGCCAAAGCCAAAGCTCCCAATCTGCATTTTGATGTCATTAGCTTGCCACATCAAACTGCTTCAGTGGTACTTTAAACCCAGATTGTGTTTTCAAGAGCACTACACAGAATGTGGAATGAAAAGTTTAAAAAAGCACCGAAAAGACCCTTGAAATGAAATCATAAATAATTGTAGGTATTGGTTGTTTAGTATTCTTAATTTTGGCGAGAATCGTTATTCCAAAATCAGTACAGTGAGACATTGAAAAACAAATATTGGCTTATTTGCAGTTAGCTCAATCATGCGGTCTTTTTCTAACCACACACACACACACACACACACACACACACACACACACACACACACACACACACACACACACACACACACGTACACAAAACAATTTGGTATTCCCAAGAACGTCCCTTAGCTGAACAATGCTTTTATGCTAAACTAACTTCTGAATAATGGCCTGTGCCTTTAAATCACTGACTTGTTATTGAACATAGTAGATAAATATGGTATAATTAGTATAGAGGATAAATACAATCAAGAAAAGCCCAGTATGGGTTAACCATTTCAATGTTTAGTTTCCAATATCTTGCTGAGGTTTTGATTTTTCCCTAGCTAGTTCTGTGGCCTTCTTTCACTTTTACCTCCTCTGTACGTCTTTCAACATCTTATTACAAAATGACACAGCTGGGGGATGGCTTTAACAAAGGCCCCAGCAATTTCCCATTTCGTGGCCTTTTTATCAAAAGTGTGGCAGTGCTGTTTTTGTTCAAGTCAAATCACCTCCTTTTGTATTATAATTCAGTCCTGCAAAAGTCATAGACAGGGAAATCTAAAAAAAAGTTCCAGACTCTTAAATCTTGTGACAGTTTACAAAGTTAATTTGAGCATAATGTGTTATGGTAATTATCTAGACGTCAAACATGTACAAATAAAACCACAACATCACATATAGCACAACACAAACAAACTAAAAGTGTAAGTGGAAATGATGACACAATAAAGGTGATGCTCACACACAAATTCCATATAGCATCTAGTCTCAGTTCAAGATGAGACTAGAGACAAAGATTTAGAAAACCAGACACAAACACATAAACCATTATCAAGATTTTACCAAGAGGTAACTTGGTAGAATAGAAAGACAGAAAGTAGGAGTGAAGAAAATAAAGAAGGTAGCATTCTTCACCACTTATTAGCATCTGAGTAGCTAGAGGCTACTAGCCCTCGTGACCTTTGGACTCCAGTCCTTGTTTTTCAAAGTTGACCCTTAGTGCTGTGAAAGACCCAGATTCTGTTTTGAGAAATGTATGTGTGTGTGTGTGTGTGTGTGTGTGTGTGTGTGTGTGTGTGTGTGTGTGTGTGTGTGTGTGTGTGTGTGTGTGTGTGTGTGTGTGTGTGTGTGTGCATGTGTGTGTGTGTGTGTGTCAGTGTGTGTATGTGCTAAGCCATTTTAGCTGTCATTAACTTAAGCCATTATTCACGTCAACTCCGTCAACTTATTATTTTCTTTTCTTCAGCTTCATGCTCAAACAGCAGCATAATCAACCATCCCTTTGCCAGTGTACAAGACTCAAGCCGTTATTGCAACCATACGTCCTTGATGGAGTGATGAAAGTGAGAGACAGAACCAAGGCAAAGGCCATTCATTCCTGCCATTCCTACTGCTCACTGACTCAGATCTTATAAGAAGTCTAAAGATACCTTGTCTTCCTCCATTCGAACAAGTGTTACATACCTCATGCCGTCCCACTGTGTTAGGGGAAAAATCTGGAAGTAGTTGAGGAGATGTTGTGGTGGGCGGGAACAGGAAGCCTCCCCCTGTATGGAGACCAGGAGGGAGAAAAGAGGGATGAATATCACCACTGGAAACTGCTGGGTTCATGTCCCAAGTTAAGACCAGTTAAACTCTATTGGTCAGGTCAAGTCAGAATTATTTATATAGTCCCAACATCACAAATTTAAATTTTGCCTCAGGGGGCTTGTCAATCTGTTCAGCATATGAATCCCTCCGTCCGCAGAACCTTGTTTCCGATAACTCCGCGAAAAGCCCCTTTAACAGGGAAAGGGTCAACAGAACCGCAGGATGAGCAACCGTGGAGGGATCCCTCTCCCAGGACGGACGGACAGACATGTTGTATATATGTAAAAAAGTACAGAAATAAATTAAAGTATGAACAGGATTTCCTGAAAAAAATATAACATGCAGATATGAAAAGGTAGCGGATGGTGAGCACATATCAACTGATTTTGACAAAAAAGTATTCCGGATTACAATAGCTGAGTATTCATCTATGAGGAAATTTTAATATTTCTGAAACAATCTAATTTGTCCTCTGTTGATCATGAAACAGCAAACGAGACAATCAGTGCAAAGAATGCTATTTTCATATCGTTTTTTTAATGCCTTTGTCATGGGTACCCTCACCCAGGAACTACAGCAGGCGTAGTAAAAAACACTACTGCTTTTGAACAGTAGTGTTGGAATGAATGTAAAGAAGCATCTACACAGTGTTTTTACTGAAGTAAGTGCAGCACTCAGGTGGGTTGTAATTCAGGCCATGTAATCCTAGTCACTTCACTCTGAACACTTGACTGTACACTGACTCAAGCAAGTAATGTGCGCTCTCATCCTGAAAGCTCATGGTTGAAAGTATTTCTCTCACACAGGGAGCCAAGCACATGAGCACATCACCGCTGCTACCTGCAAAACCCCTTTTTGGGTCCATATCTATATGAACCAAGAACACGCAGATAAGTGAAGCAAGCTATACTCTTACATTACAACTTTTGCATTATAAGTGCTAATCTGGATCTGTGTGCTGTATCTCCTGAACTGACTTACCATAAATCAGTTAAAAGAAAAAAAACATGGGCTGATAACGCCGTAATGAGCAAAGCTTAGCTGTGAAATTAAGTTTTGGAATTCAAGGTTGGAATAAACACAACTGAAGCATCAAGAGGGATAGAGCAGCAGGACTTCGTAATCCTTAAATCCTTAAAGCGAAGATAAAAAGAAAGAAAAAAATATGAATTAACGAGGGCCATATTATTTTAACAAGCTTTCACTTTGGACGGGCAGTCTAGCGTTTATCTTCACATCTATTGTGTTCTCTCAGTATTTCCCTGTCTGTGCGTTTCCTACACACACTATATCTAACAAGCCCCCCACCCCCGCCACCCTTTACTTCTTTTTCTCCCTCACTCTGTAAATCAATTTTGGGCTTGAGGCTGCTATGCCTTGCAGGCATCTCTCTCTTTGATAGCGTTCCCACCACAACTCTGTGTGCATGTGTGTGTGATAGCACCCACCACAGCTGAACAGAGGAGCCAAGCCAGATTTCAAACTTCTTCGTAGGATTTTTGATTCAAACTCAGCCCTGCTGTAGCCAAAACGGCAACTTAAAGACTCGGATAAACACACGTACGCACGCACGCATACACACACGCACACACACACACACACACACACACACACACACACACACACACACTTAAAGGCACACAAACAGCTCTCGTCTCTATGGGCTCAGAGCTTTGAACAATGGGGATGTGAAATTAGGGGTTTTGTTCTCCTGCTACACATGTGTAGGCTTAGCATTAAAGAGATAGACAGACAGAAGGAGAGAAAGAGAGAGGCAGCGCTTTGAAGGCAGATGTACCTAAAGGCAAAGTCCTTCAAAGAATTTGTTGCACAAAGACTTTTGATGAAAAAGTGTTTACAGACAGACAGACTGGGAGAAGAGAGAGAAAATTATGCATAAACATGAGAGCTGATGGGCAGATTTTCACATGTTGTAGTGTCTCATAGGTACACACACTCACTCACTGGTACAGGCATACAGCCTCTCCCATGTGGCCTTGTCAGTGGAGACGACTTGGCGTGGGTCCAAGCTCAAACAGTATCTGTGAAAATAATTATATTGTGATTTGAAAAGACACATTTGACAGCGCAAAAATAAGCTTTTAAAGTTTGGAGAAAAACTTTCCTTTCATCATCAACTGTTCTTTCTTTTAGTGGGAAATTACGATTAGAGTGAAATGTGTGTGTGTGTGTGTGTTAGATTGCTACTGCCAAATCACCAGAGCACCTTCACACAGTCCTGGGGCCTATCCGAAAACTCTTTTTTGCATAGGAAATTTCCTTTCCTATCGAGATGACCCGGAAGTGCTCGGCAGATAGGTGAATCCGAATAACCAAAATGCATAGGAAAGGAGCCTCGATTCATCCTTTAACCCTCCTTTAGCATAGGTTACTCCTGACCAACCTTTGCTAAAGGAACGTAGATAGTGGTATCCCATAATCCTTTACGGCGGCAAGATTTAAAGCAACAGGCCACCGCCGGAGTTTACTGACTCTACACGAATACGAACGAGAGGTAAAACAGAAGAGAGGAGAGGAGAAGAGAGGAAGATTTAACTCGGCTAAAACAAAATACTCCCCCCCCCCCCCCCCCACACACACACACAGGCTAAAGATAATAAAGAACTCATAAAAGACCAACATCATAATAGTTATTTTCGTAGCACATAATTTACACCATAAGAAAATAAAATACCAACTTCACATTTAATGAAGTTACTGGGGGCAGTTCATTTCAACATCAACACAAGTGTAGCCTCTTTTTATTCCACATGTGAATTGGGATATATGGGAGTGATTCTCACTCTGTTGGCGACAACCTGATTAAAATCAATATGAAAAGAACGCATGGATCAAACGAGCGCTTGTTGTAGTCCATTTTCGGAGAAGGAAGTTTCACGCTAGTGACTCACGTCAGCAATACTCGCCGTCGCGCAATGACGTCGGTTAGGAAAGGTGGAGTCGAATTCATTTGAAACAACGCTGTCCTTTCCTATGTTCGATAGGAAGCACCTTTCATCTCTCCTTAACCCCGATGACGTTTAGGGGTTAAGGCATAGGAAAGGAGGCTTATAGGTAAGGAGATTGGACTTTTCGGATAGGCCCCTGGCTTCATACAAAGGTCCATACACATAGGAGAACATTTACACTTCCTGAGGGAAGGTCAACTTTGTAAAAGTAATATTTGAGCCTCTCTGCTCTTTACAGATATAAACAATTTGCTGAAAAATTGGAGTTTGGTCTTGTTGTCTCACTTAATCCCATGACTTGTCTTCAACTCTTTGGCCAGTGTTATGAGAATGCACTCTACATACGGTTAAGACTATCTTCTGTCTTTGTATCTGACTAAGGCATGATTCATACCCCCGGGGCTTATTTGGGTTACACGGTTGTCACTCAAGTTCTGATCCTCAACAAAAGCAAAAACAACTGGCTCAGTCAGGTTGTGCGTGCTTTGAAAAAAAAAAAAAAAAAAAAAAAAAACTGCTGCCAATGCATTTCTCAAAAGCCTTGCACTAAAGCCCTCAGTGCTATTCTAAACTGTGTCCGTAAACAAATGCATGGAAAACTGTGCAATAACCAGGCTGTCGGAATGTAACACATGCGGTGGCGGGGGCATCGTGGCCAACTGTCTTGCAAGTGATCCCAGACTTTGAACTCACATTAAGCCCAGACTGCAGTAGAGACCTCACACTGGGTCATGCTTGGTTAACTGCTGTGTATGATCCATCTCATGAGGAGGAGCTCCCCCTGTTGACTGATGAAGGTAAGGCTGCAAGTGAATGGTGGTTCACTGCTGGACATTGTTGTATAATACAGTTGTAGTGGCCATTTGTCCTCGATAAAACAGTAACTTGAAAATAAAGAAATCAAACAAAGCAACGTAATCAAAATAATAGCCACTGAGGCACTAGGGGGACGAATCTTACGCAGGGTAGGGAAAAGAGTCAACTGTCCAGTCGGGAATGTGCGTTTTGAAGGTTTATTTTCCAATCTTACAAGCAAACAAAACAAATGTGCAACAGCGTGGAACTGGCCGCCTCATCTCCTTTGTCTCTCTCGTACAGCTGGTAAAAAACCATGACCTTACCCAGTGCCTGTCTTACCTATGCCGGCCTACCTCTATATAGGCACCTGGTGCGCCACAGCTCGCCAATAATTGCAAAACAAAAGCATAAACAAACTCAAATTAACTTTAACTTATAATGCAAACGAGAAAATAAACATTAAATAATCAAATTATTTTATATCAAGTCAACAAACTAAATAAATGTTTTATAAGTAAATCTTACTACTGAATGGCTCCAACAACAGTTGTAAAATGTTTGACAATGTGACAGAAAACAAAGTGATACAACAGCCAGAGTGGGCACCTTTTAATTAAATTGCTCATCTATAAATAATAACTAGAGTTGATATTCCAAATATTTCTTGGTATACAATTATCTCACAGACTGCTCATGCTTTTTGCTAATTAAAACAATCTGATGTTTTGTGCTTTGTGACACCTCTTTTGTAAGCCCATATACAAATGTGATATACAGTACATAAGTAACTTTGAAAAGGTTGGTGTATTTCTGTCTATAGATACGTTTTTTCAAAGGTTTTTAACAATGTGATAAATAAATGAAGACACAGCATATTGTCAGCTTTTGTAGCTTGACTTTAGAACAGAGAAGTCGAGGCTTTTTGATACATTTTGTAACATAATGTATTATTGAGGAGCGATTAGCAGACTCTACCTTTAGCTGTGGATTGATGCAGTATTCCACAGCATTACCCAACCAAACCCTTGTTAGTTTTTCTTTCCAATATAACACAATTCTAAGGAGAACCAACAGGCAAAGAGATCCAAACTCTGCGATTTCTTACTTTATTTCAAACAGTTTTTTTTTAAATGCAACCCTGGCTTGGTTGTCAAAGTACAAGTGCTTTGCGAATGTTTTTTCTCAACCTTCACTCCTGTTTGCCACAGCTCTCCCTGAAGAGATGGCGTCTGGCAGTGAGACAATGAGATGAATTAAAAGCTGCCATAAAGTGTAGCAGAGCATGTGCTTCTGATGGTTTTCTATTGAGATTATGAAATATAACCTTTGAAGTGGTATCATTAAGTCAAAGCATGACATCATGACATGCTCTGGCAGGCGTTGATGTCAGTTTTTTTTGTTGCCACAGTTGCAGAGTCCCAGAGCGATTTCACAAGATTGCTTGAAATATAATGAGCTGATGTATCTTTGAGTAGATACAATCTCTTTTTTCTTAAAAAGTATCATTCTGATGACAGTTTTCCCTCTTCATACAATATACAGAGGGGAATAACTGGGGAAGTTTAAGAACGACAGAAAAGATTAGTAGCAAAAGCTTGTGATTTATGTCACAGCCCCTGCCCTGTGGAATATATGGCATGCATTTTAGGCTGTCAAACTACAGTAATGGGATGTCAAAGTTCTGTCTGCGGCTAAAATGGCCTGGCAAGCCTGAATTAATTGCCAATACACCTTATGATCCTTATCCAGTAAGAAGGCTCTTTAGCAAATACCTCCCAGTCAAGTGGTAGGCACTGAAATCCATTATGTTTGGGAGCTCAATGACTGTTTTACTGTCTCATTAGACATGCTACTTTGTTAATGTTAAATACTCATATATGAGTCTTTTAAAATCCTCCGAGCTCCTTGGACAACTAATATTGGTGAGGTAATAAATTATTATTAATACGTTAATACAATAATGAGTAAAAACCAAGTAAACACTCACATCTGAGCCGTTTCAACTGAACCATGGCAACAGCTTTCATGTGTGTGATCGTGGATCAGCTTTACAAAAACCATATCTCTATACGTAACGGAATAGATGGAGAGAGAAAACAGAAGGTTTCAAAATCAGATGTGTAAAAGACAAGTACACAATCTTATTTGGTAAAAAAACACACAAGTCCAGATGTGGTGCTGTGTGGAGCAGAAAGGTCCAATGGGACAGAAAGGAATGTACAGTTGGCTTTTGGACATACAGTGGGGCCTCTGTGCTACTCAACTCTCCCCAACCCTGTCGTGTGTTGATGAATACCTATGTCTAAGTTGCGTGTTTGAACTCTTATGTGCCAGATTGCTTGCATACACAGGCAGACAATCCCTCTCTTTCATGTACACACACAAGCACACAAACGAGCCCCTGCTTATGACCTATAGTGACCTTCCAAGGGATTAAACCACAGCAGGGTTCTAAGGCTGTCAACCTGTCCTCAGTGCCTAATATGCACATGTGCGGGTGCAAGCACACACACTCACGCGCACACACACACACACACACACACACACACACACACACACACACACACACACACACACACACACACACACACAGTGGTTGTCATCCTGTCCTCCACCTCTGTAACCTCTTCCACAGGCCTGCAGATGTTTCCTGAGACATACAGTAAGTCTATGGGAAATGAACCAATACGAACTGAAGAAAAAATAAACGAGAACACACTTTTTTGAATTTCACTATCGTGTTCACTGCTTCAACGTACCCTGGAGAAATTGTTTGACTAAAATGTAAGGTCTGAATCAGAATCTCAGAGTGCCTCTTTTTAACCATCAATATAAGACATTCTTCGTGTGTTTGAGGGCAGGTCTATCCTTTTCATTTGGTATATTCCTTCCCATCCCTGTGTTGTGTCAGTTATTATTTGGGATGAAAAACTCATTTGAAACATCTATTTCTCCAAGTTAGACACACTTGCTGTCCACTCAGAGTATTTTGATTTGAATTAATTAGTGCTGCAAATGTTGTTGCAAATGTTGTTGCAATCACAGCCATTCAACCCACTCAGCTTCACACATGATGATGGTGCCACCTAGAGGTGCATTTGCATGCCCTTCTTGACAAATGAGCATGCAAGTTTTCTACCATGCAGTGTTGATAGAAGTATATACCATTCAACAGTATTCCTTTGATAGCTCTTTACATCACAGGATTCTAAATCCAACATGCACTGTCTATATACAATTAAAATATATATAAAAATGGTAGGTTAACAAATTAGCTGACTGTTCACAGGCTTAATTTACCTTTTAAATTCCCTTAAGTTATTCCAGTCTATCTCTATCCGTCTCCCTCCACACACACACACACACACACACACACACACACACACACACACACACACACACACACACACACACACACACACACACACACACACACACACACACACACACACACACACACACACACACACACACACACACACACACACACACACACACACACACACACAAACACAAACACACACAACCTGTCTTCCTTCTTCACTCAGAGATAGGATGACCCTCCTAGTGCTTAACAATGTGTGTTGGAACTAACAACACCTCAGGGGGTTGCTGCTGTGTGTCTGTGTGCCTGATGTATGACAGAATATACTCAAATGCATGTGTGTGTGTGTGTGTGTGTGGGGGGGGGGGTGTGTTTTCATGCATCTCTTGGGGTACCCCGGCTGAAGCCAGCTGTATATCACAGCGGTCTCCCATGTGTAACTTCAAAGTCGCACCGTGCTCCGTTCAGGCTATTTATGACACAGTCACAGGAAGGACACATATTATGTTTATGCCGGGCTTTGTGTAACAAAACCTGGACATATATATAAAAATACTGCTCACCTTCCTACTGTCTCTCTGTTCTATTGTCAAGGATGTCCATGACTGTTAGTAGTCTTGGATCCAAGTGGACTGCAGAGGAGTCTCTCTGGCCCTTGACTGCAGAAGTAAACATGCATGCCATGTGTCCTTCACACAACCTGAAACTGCAGTAACGTATAAGACTTTGAACGATGCCTTACCATAGAGAATGTTGACTCTCTCCATTGTGTTCTGACTTTGTTTTTCAGTTCTGCCCGAAAACGTTTGGACTGTCAGGCCTTAGAAGGGGATACGATGAAAGAGAGACAGGATGAATGGAAAAGTGGATAAAAAAACATATGGGAGAAAAATATCAGACTAAATCCATATGTTAACATAAAGCAAAGTGATTTACATCTTTAGAGACATTAACACACAAACACAGCAACAGTTCCCTATACCAGTTACAGACCAGTGCTACACGTTTCTTCACCTTGTGTTTTCTTTACATTATTCACATTGCTACCAGGCTTTTATGCTTACATTGAATCAACAGTCATTAACGTTATCCTGTGGAGTTCCTGACCACTAGTAATGCCATATAGCACCTTTGCAAGAAGTACATCCCTGTTTAGTTTGAATGTTGCACACTTGCAAGGAGCCAAATGCACGTGATGCAACATGTGGGTATAGCGAAAAAAATACTGGTTCAATTCATACTGGTTATGCATCTTAACTATACGTGTTTGATTGTGTAAAAACTCTAAGTACTTGGTTATAATTACTGTTACATTTCAAGTGTATGGTATCCTAAACCTATGGGACTTGCCTATGAGGTCCGGTCTCTCTGGTGTCAAAATTCTAAGCATTGTCCACTGACTACCTTGCTATGACATCTGTGTGCTACAGATGCACTTTCTTGATGTTGCAGGTGGATTTTATCCATGAAGCCTTTGCGTTTCCTTCAAAACATGTAGTTTGGGAAAGTAGAAAAAGAAGAAATATCAATGTCGTTTCTCTAAAACAACAAGGCTAAATAGGATCTCCTGCTGGCAGCCAGTGAGAAGCTTGGTGCATGACTTTGGAGGGCTTTTGGATGCTGGAAACAGAATGGTTGCAGGGTTTTGGAAGAGTTGCATGGACCGAAGGGATGGTTTTGGTTGCAATGTTGAACAAATTCCGGCGCAACTCACAATTGCAACACGGAATAATATTTAATTTGGAAAGTATTTCCCATGGAAAAAAATGTAAACTTACACACACCTTAAACATATAACAATACATGTTTTTACATTAGCTGCAGCACATTCATTGTTATGTTATTTGCAAACTCTAAAATCTTACACACTACTCTCACATTCTCTCCCCCTCCCACCCTCTGTCTCTCCTTATGTCTGTTCCTGTGTGACAGAGTCAGTAACACCACAGCAGGAGGTGAAAGAGGGAGAGCTGGAGGCAGGAAGAGAGAGGTGGAGGGAGGGAGAGGGTGCAAAAGTGCAGCACAGAATCCCGCTCCACTCTAGAAGAGAGCCAAGCAGAAATGTGTGACATGGCAAAAAGGGAGAAAAAGAGAGTTTTTTTGTGGTCTACTTGAGTATGTGCGACAGGGTGTGAGTCAAATATTCAAATAACTGTGTGCGTAAGTCATTGTGCGAATATCTGTGTTTATTTGAGTGTGTGTGTGTGTGTGTGCGTTTGGGTGTGCATGTGTGCACACTGTGCGGGGTGCCAGGCAGCAGCAGCTGGGAAGGCCTTCCTCTGTTCTCCTGTCATCAATAAATGATCAGAGTGGGCCATCTGGAGAGAGAGGGAACCACCAAGCACCAGGACCTGGCACGGAACAAAAGACCAAGAGAAAGAGAGCAAACGTGAAAGATGGAGGGAGGGAGAAGTAGAAAGATGGAGAATGGACAGAAAGGGAGGGGAGGTGGTGAAAAGCGCGAAACACAGGATGGAAGCTAGAGAGAAATACTTTTAGTTTGAGATGCCTCGTATCGGTTGTAAGGTTTGTTAGTTCAAGGCTTCTTTACCCAGAGTTTTCTTTAAAGATGGAGCCAGCGTTTCTGGAAAATGCTTGTTGTCAAAATAATGTTTTGTCAAAATCAGTGACTATCTCCTCACGGTGCCTGTCTTTATTGTGTGTGTACTGAAAAAAAAATCGTGTGGCAATACACAGCTTAGGCTCTGAAAAATGTAATACAAAAGGGGGAAACCACATCAACATGCCAGTTTACAGAGCATATGCTGTGTATTACACTGGATTGTATTCAGTACACGCACAGTAGGCTAACTTCAAGTAGCGGATCATGATGGGATATTTACTGATTTTGACAAAAACTGATTTTGACAACAAGTGTTCCAGAATCGCTGACTTCACCTTTAACTTGTTTTGTTCCCCAACATACAGTACATGAATCAGAGTGACATAACAATTCAGGCGAATGTTTATGTGAATATGAGATAACAGATGACCATCCTTGAAGACACTAAAGAAAACAGTGAAGGACTAACAAAAAGATAAGGATGGGGGAAACTGAAAAGAACGAGAGGAAGAAAGGAAATGCAAAAAAAGACATAATAGGCAAGAGAGATGCCTTGAGATGTCAGGAAACGCCTAGGGCAACCTCCTGATGTCGAACCTGAAGGCATTCAAACACCACGCACACACACACACACACTCACACACACACACACACACACACACACACACACACACACACACACACACACACACACACACACAAGAAGTACCTAACACAACATCCACACACACACACACTAGTAGTATCTAACACAACATCCACAATTAATGTTATGTTCCTGCTCAAAGCAAAGCATAGTGCATGCTAAATGTTAGTTTAAAGAGATGTACATTGAAAGGCAAAAACACCTAAATCAATGAGTGGAATATTTAATCGATTTGTTATATCCACATGTGTTTTATCAGGTCGTTATACAGTATTATTCATCCATTCATACATTGAGCATATCCACCCATTCCTACTCAGGGTCACAGGGAGAACTGTTGGCTATCCCAGCATGCACTGAACAGAACGCAGGCAAAACACATTTGTGCAAAGTCACCTGTGGGCAATTTACAGACCTGCATTCTTGTGGATGGTAGAAGGACTGGAGAGCCTTGAGGAAACTTTTGCAAAAACAACCATGTTGTTTGTATGCCCAGTGCCTTTTCCTGTGAAACTTCAGGTGCCTTGCAGATAATGTGTCTCACCTTGAGCTAGTAGTAACATGAGTCAGACAACCCCCCCCCCCCCCATTTAGCCACTGTTAGTGTTAATGCATCTTCAGCCTATGTGCTTAATCAGCAAAACAAACTTATATAATAATTATATAATTCTCCTTTTCCGTAAGAACAAGCACGGAACATTCTTGGGACATTATAAAGTGCAACTGTACTGTATCTATCCACAAGCCTGGAAATCCAGACCTGCCGCTAGGCGCTGGCATATTAAACTTGCTGCGCCTGTTAGTTTGGACACTCTCCATTGAAGCTCATTTAATAAGTCAAGAAATCCTGAGCTACCAATCAAATCGTTCTTTCTGATATGGGCGGGCCAGAGCCCTATGCATGGTGCTCTGGGGCGGACGTAACCGGATGACGACAGTGCGCCGCCGAAGCCGTGATAGTAAACAGAGATGGCTGTTGGTATGTTGTTTGAGTTGTAGACGGCTTTCGCCTCGACACTTAGCGAGTTGGAAAACGGCACTCAAATGTTTAATTAGCAAGTTAGCGGAATGTTCTGTTTTGCTGACCGACCAAGCCAAAAGTTTAATTTAACAGTTAACCCGCTGTTCGCTAAACGAACAGGGCTTAATATGTCACCTTGTTCATTGCTCTGATTGGTCGTAGTGCTATCCAATTGTGTGCAGTGGCATTTGAAATGCACACGTAGGTGCCGCCCCTTGAGTTGGAAAGGTCTATTGATCGTGGCCAGACCCTCTATCATTCTAGATATGGGTCTGGATTTCCAGGCTATCTAGCCACATGATCTTTACTCCAACTGAATGTTTGTAAGCAGTCCATGGAAGTGTAGCCCCTGCGAAAGTATTTCTCTGTGTCTTGCTAAGGAGTCCCAAAAGGGATTTCATATAGGAGCAGTGTAGAAGGCAGACAGTGCTGCTGTATCCCTGATCAGTACAACCATTGATCTGTGTTAGTGTTGTTAGTGAGAGCCGTGAAGAAGCTTTAGTCTCGCCCATAGTCCACTAATGGGAGTCATCTATGTGTTTGTGTGGGTTTCTGCACAGTTGTTAGGTGGCTGCTAAACTGTTATTGTTGTAACTCAACTGCTCAAGTTCCTAAATGTATTGTTCTTCTGCTGATTATTGAACAAATAGCCCAGTCCACACTCCGTGGGTTACAAAGGGCATTTCAGCGCTACACATGTGATCTGGAAATGAGGCAATTGTATTGAGAATTGTAAAGGTATCTTCACAAAATGATGACCAGAGTTGAGGAAGCTACTGTGAAAGAACAGCTTTGTAAACTACCAATGACTTCAAATTTATGACTGCATACTTCGAATAAGGTATTGTTACACCCCCGATATGGGAAAGTACCATATAAACAAACAATGTAGTTCTCACTGCTATGTTTAAAATGCACAACCATTATACCAAATCAATGTTACTTAGACTACAATATCTATATCTATTCAAGATCTGCTTCACTATCATTAACACATAGTACATACGTTTGAGGATTATGCAAAGCCTATACATCTGTTTTTGCTTCATGTCACAAATGATTAAAGATTTGAATCTATATTTATTTTAAATCAGTACCATTGTATATTATATTGCCCATTACTGTGTTATTGTACCTCTTTCATATGCACATTACATTATTTAATATCATACGAATGCACATCGCCAGGCAAATTAAAATACTTTAGTAGTGAAATGTTTCATATGTGTTCCCTACATTGTCATTTGAACATAATAATGTTACAGTGGGCAACCTCCTACCCCGAAGTAAAGAAAACAATTAAATTAGAAATTCATATTAAACATCCCCAAGCTATACTTACCAACGAACCACTCTCTCTGAATGTGCGTCTGCATGCTTGTATGTGTACATGTACGCCTAAATGCAGAGCCCTCATTTGAATAAGCATGGTCATTTCAGATTTAATTTGCCTCTCCTTGTGACTAATTTGTGCTCCAATAAGTAACATATTCCCCAGGCCATATAACCTTGCCATCCCGAGGTTCTAAATAAGCTTTTATAATTTTCAGATGATAGAAAAATTTGTGCAGTGATTAGCCATTTAATTCAATTAACCTATTAGAGGTCATTAAGGAAATGCCAAGAATAGGTGAGCTACATAGCACGCAACAAACAAATACTATGGAGATCTTTCCCTTAAGACCTGCCGTAAATATTCCATAGAGGTTTTGGTCCATGCTAGATCAACAGTGTTTACATTACTTCTGCTATCCTTTCAAAGTATACTTCAATCCAACAAGTGTGCCGATGGATGCAAATATGGAACCCTTGAAAGCATTCTACAGACTACATTTGCCATTTTCCTCAAACATAAGAGTTGAATTAATCCTCTGCCAAATGGTGCATTGTTCTTCAGTGGAGTAGATATCTGATGTGTAGGTTTCTGTATTCAGACCATTTAAATGGTGTATAGGGTTTTGAGCATTGGCAGTGCATGCTATGGCAATGGATCAGCATATATGAGGCCTTAGATACTGTGCCATCCAGAAAACTTGAACGGCATTAATTGGGCTGGTTCAAAAACACTTTTATTTAGAATGGCTGAGGGTTTTGCAATGTATGCAGACACAATTGATTTAATACACCCACATTCAGCTTTTTTTCGAAACCGTTAAATATGCACTTCATGTGCACTTTGCAGTATAGGTGACATGTAGTTGAAAGGCCCTGTGTCTGAATTGAACTATATAAATACACTTGCCTTGCCTTAAAGGTCACATATTATGCTAAATGCACTTTTTAAATGTGTTCTAACATATCCATGGGTCCACAGTGTGTCTAGAGACTGCCAAAATATTTTTAAAAATAACACTCTCCTTTTCTCACAATCCCCCTTTCTGAAACCACCACCCCTCCCCCACCCAATATACTCCAGTCAGAATTTTCCCCTTTTCTGACCTCACAAACTGGAAAGCCAGAAGCTTCCACTGTGCAGCCCACACCCCTATTTCTTATTGGTCCACGGCCCTGACAGACAGAGGGCGAGGCGTATCTGGCTTCGCTTCCGGACAGGGGGCGGGGGCAGCGCAAAGATTGTATATTTACGAGGGGAGCTGCAGCTCTTTTTAAAAAATAGGCCATTGTGAGATTAGCTGAACTTCAGCATAGTACAATAAATTATCTGAAAGTTTTTTTCAGCAAACAATTAAAGAAAAACGTATTAGGGACCACTAAGACCATATAATATGGTGTATAATAGTACCGAAAAGTGTATAATATGGGAGCTTTAAGTACTCTCAAACTACTGTCACTTTTTCTATAGAAATGGAACATACTGCAGATAATGCATGCACCATCCTTTTTTTTTTTCAAAGCAGTCGGATCGTGGCCACCACTGTTAAGTAGGGACATGGTAAATGTGTCCATTTTAAATGAATTCACCTCGTTTCATATCTCTTGTGGAATCATTCCCTGAATCCCCCCCACCCCTCTCTCTATCTTTCTCCTGTACCTACACACACACACACACACACACACACACACACACACACACACACACACACACACACACAGTAGTCTGTCACTTATCCAGGTACCAGAGCAATGACATGATGAATTGTCTTCATCCCTTGGTCTCCAGATTGGGTAATACAAAGACAGATGTCTATCCACCAGGGATGAGCTTCATATAATTTAATCCTCTGTGGCTACTTAACCTGTCATTGCTGCTCTGTACTGTGTGGGTGGAACATTGTAAAGCCCGCTAACCTTGTACTCGGGTTTGAAGGCCCATGAGATGGTGTATAGCAAAGCATGTGGGAGATGTTCTGAATTGTTAAGGTCTCTTTGAACTAGAAATTCAATTCATTAAACGGTAGCATTGCCAATTCTAGGAAACCTATCTTACAGATCTAATAGGCAGCTTTGCTTTTTCCAAACAAGTTCAAAACATGGCAAACATTGTGGTACCAATATACAGTGACATGTAGGTATCGACATATCGGGTGTATTTAAAAATGGTGGAACTGTGTGTGTGCCATGGCTTGAATTAGATGCTCCGTCTGAGCTTTGGTAAGTACTATTACATCCAAAATGATGTGATATAGTAAATGGGCAAAACACTGATATAGTCCTTTCAATATAGAGAATTACTAGAAGCAGGTGAGTCTTTCATGCTTGTTTAAAAGAGAGGGACAAATCTGTTCATGATCATACAAAAGTATCACAAAATGAGAGTTGGGGGTTGTATATCTATGCGATGTTAACACAATTGTTTATAGCATGTGCCACTGTCTGAAGTCTGAAGAAAAGCCTTAATGTTCTTGATGTGCTCTCATCATCCATCTCTTTCTGCATTCATCTCTCCATCCTCCTCTTCCATCCTTCCCTCATAAACACACTTCAGAACCATTGCCATATGCACCGGCAGAACATCCTGCCATAATGTACACAGTCATAAATCACCTCACTGCAGGAGGGCCACAGACTGTACAGTATGTTTACTAGTGTGTGTGTGCACATCACCTCGATAATACATTCATTATTTACTTGAAACTATAGTGCCTCCAAAAGTATTTGTTAACTTCTGCAGAGGTGCTGCTTCCTGTGTAATGTCTTTTAGAAAACTCTTTGAACAATGTTGTGGTAAAAGATACCGTGAGTTGTTTTTCTTTTTACCTCAGGTGTTCTTTTTTCCTTTTTCTCTCACCTTGCTGGTTGTGATCACTGACAGAAAGTGTCAGCTTGTTGGGTATTCACATGTGCAGGAGACCACCTGCTGAGATAGCTGCTGTTGACAGCTTCACACACACACACATACACAAAGTCACACACGCACAAACACGCACACACATACACACACACACACAGATGAACGCGCGTGCACACACAAACAAACACGCACACACAGATGAACGCGCGCACACACACACACACACACACACACACACACACACACACACACACACACACACACACACACACACACACACACACACACACACACACACACAAACACCGAACACACATCAGAATGTCTGTGATGTAACCTCTACCCTTCGTTGTCAAGTGAAAGTATTTTTCTATAAATGTGTATGCAAGACAGAGAGGGTTACCGCCACCTCCTGTTCCACATTCTCTTTCAACAGATAACAGATAAATCCAGCACATTTTAGAGCAAACCAATGTGCTTCATTCGGCTTTGCATGTTTATTTCAGTCCTCCCCATTCTCAGGGGTATTTGATAGACTTTCAAACTGGCCTTTGATTAAATACATTTAAAAAGACTGTCTGAATATGAATATGATGTGTGTTGCTCTCACAGAAAAAAAGGCTAAATTTGTCACAATCGACAGATTAACTTCTTTAAAAATATCTAAAAAATGTAACCTACTTACTTTATAAATCTCAGCCTTATTTGGGAGAGTATTTCATGCAATTCAACTTTGGAAGTCTCTGAGCAAAATCCGAGAAAATCCATTCATGTTGATGAGACTGTCTCAGACAAGCAATGCAGCATGTCAAGGTGGATTTGATAGTCTTGTATTCCTCAATAGCTAGTGGTTTAATGCACTAGGTCGTTTCATAGTTCTCCATCAAGACTATCTTGAACTTACTTTGTAGCAAGCTTACGGTTGCCTGCATTGCAGTTCCCTCAACCTAACAACTGGCGAATGACCTGTTGGGTGAATGAGAAACCTGCCCTGACAGCCTATCATAACCTCTAAGATAAGACAAGCTGCCCCTGTTCTTCTCCCTGCTGGACAAACTCCACGGACACTTCCAACTATAACCTCCACAGTTTGATAATGCCAAGCAACCAGAGGTCAACGGTGGGGCTTCCAACTTAGTGTCCCATGGGGGTGGAGGAAGACTTTTCAAATAGTTTTCTCTTCTTGTTTTTCTCCAGAATGATCTCAGAATGTTGGGAATTGGATTATTGGATTGGTGCACAGCATGTGACTGAGGAGCAGTTATCATCTCAGGGGGTTATCTTCTCTGAACACTGAACACACCGGTCATCAGTTAGATACGGTACATCCAGGTTGTTTTCACTTTGGACTGCATGGGAATTCACAAAGTTGGCCGTTTTTTCTCTTGCTAAAAGCAGTTTATCTTATGGAGTGGATATGCTCACATACTTGTTGACAGATGCCTAGCATTGCAGACCCTTACTACGAGAAGCCCGAGACCCTGACCATATTGAGAAAATGTGTATTGCAATATAGGTAAAATGTACTCATCCAGGACCACTCGTTCTATGCAAGGTGAATCTATCATCCATGTGTGGAGAGTGTAACTTTATGTGCATAGCGTCAAATAAATAAGAAGATGAGCATAACGACTATAGCTCTATCATCAAGAGTAATCCATTGAATATCCCTTAGGAGTGTCACCCTTCTTCTAAATGAGGATATTTTTAAGAAAAGGACTGTGAGAGTGCTGTCAAAGCTCAGAACTTCTCAGGTCATTAGATACAACTGTTAACAGGTTACCCCAAGGTGTGGCATCAGTATATGTGTACATGGTTCTTTATGATACTAATTATTTATAAAAACACATGATGATCACTTACAACTCAACTTGCTTGAAATTGAAGTGACTTACTTCAGCACTCTCGGCGTCATTCAGGAGACCACTTGGTTAAAATGTATAACCATATACAGTATCTCTATGAACCTGCTCATTGGCTGTTCATCTTCATCAGACCAATCACTAGTTCCACTAATTTGTATGTTTTAGATATTTTACTTGACAGACAACAGTTTTATTTTGTATGACAACCAGACATGTCAGGATTCAGATAAGGTGCAAACAAATATTTTCTTTTTTTCAAGCCATGGATCCATTTATAATTATATTTTCAATATAGCTACATTATATATGATCATTCTTAAAAAAAAAATCCATGGACATATTTTTAATAACCTGATCCTTAATTGGGTACGATACATGTCTTTCATGTTCTTGAAAAATGTATACCGACCATCTCAAGCTCGCATGAAGACAGTAAAGCACAATAATTCCCCAATTTTTTTTTCCTTCCTTCACCTCCCTCCTCCCTCTTTCTATCTCATTCTTCATTTGCGGCGTACATTTTCACTGTTAAATGGAATTATGATCAAAGAGTTTGTGGCTGCGTATTGTGTGTCCTAGCGTTAGTCACACATCAGTGAGTTGAATTTTGATCCGCCTGGAGCGCCGCAGACTAAAAAGCAAGGCAGACGGAGGGGAGCATTGGGGAAGTGAGGGAGGGGGGTTGGGGGGGGGTTTAGGAAATAAATAAAATTAAAATAGGAATCATGGAAAGGAGTGAAAACAATATACTCTGGTGCCAGGATGTGTTTCTTTTTTTGTATATAACTGCCTCTCTCTCTCTCTCTCTTGCCATTTCTTTTTCTCTCTGTCTCCCTTGAAGCTTGTCAGTTAGAGTCTTAGCTGCCACCAAGGGAATTGGAGGATAGAGAGGATGTGTGCGTCTGGAGGAGTGGAGGGAGGGTAACAGACAGAGAGAGGAATAGTCACGGGTGGGTTGAATAATGAGGTAATGTAATAATGCTTGTCTCCTCTTTGTGATGACACTCCTGAAACCTCTCCCCACAAATGCTAAAATGTGTATAAAAAAATAATTCACCACTGTTTGCATGTACAAATATCACCAGGAAAAAATGCCTTTTTGTCAACTTTAAGGAACTTCAAATAAATACAGTCTAACATGTAGTGTGCATACATCTATTTTTGTTTATACATCTAGATTTGTTTTCTCTCATAGATGGAATCCTGACTAGTGTATTAACATAATGAAAAAGTCGGTCTTGGTCCTACCGTCACTCATTTTGAGTTTTACATAATCACATCTCTTCCTGCTCCTTTATGATATACACACACTACTGCATACAGTTCCATGACGACCCAGTATCTAAGAAGTGTCCATTTATCTTGCTACTTACGTAAGTGAAATATTGTATTGCCTCACCCGACACACTGATACAGAGATGATGACAAACTGCATATCTTCTACATGCAAAAGATGATGGGAAAACTATAGGCTGTTTAATCCTGAACCTCTGTCAACGGCACTCTTTTGAAGATATGAGATTTTCTTTCGGGGCACTGACGGTATTCAAATCAAAAGCTTTTAAGTGTGTACCATGAAATAAACACCCTACGGCTTGGCTGTCTGTGTAGGCCCAATATACACTTTTAGTTGAGTCACAACTGATCCTGTCACTGGCCCCATTGGCCCCCTTGTCTAATTATTAATAGCCCTGCCTCTGGTTTTGAAGCCACACTGCTGTTCAGCGCTCAGCTTGTAAAATGAGAAAGAGGTTGATACATCCCTTAAAGCATCCTATTACAATTGTATTGATAATATTTGTTTTTAATACATTTGATGTCTCATGGTTTGTTTCTGTTTCTGTCTTCATAAATGCAAGTTTCGGGGGCATATGTTACAGCAAGCCCAAAGCTATAAGAGAGCTAGTTATTATACAATAAAGGTTTTTCTAAAAAGACTACTGTGGCCAATGCACATATCATGCACAAATGCATACACACAGAAGCATATCCCACCACTTCACCTCTGTTTAACTCCTCTGACAGTACAGTATATTGCCCCTAGAGGTTTGACATTAAACATTTTCTGAACTCATTAGTTTGGAAAGGTGCCTGTGCTTTTTCATGCACGCATATGCACATGTGCTTGTGAACTTTTGAAAGTATATTGGCATTCCACAAGCAGACACAGCTGTGTTGAGTGATGGAAATATACAGTATTTGAGGAATGGGGACACTGACAGGGGGCTGCCTGTGCTTGTGTGTGTGCGTGTTGTTCTTTTTGGTACATACATATATTTTGCTATTGCTAGCACACATTTCCATTTCCCCTTTTCAAAAGAGTCTGAGGTTCTTGGCCTGGGAAGGATACTGTATTTGGGAGTCATATGACTGAAAAGACAAGACAGTTGTAACTCATGGTGGCACACAATGGCCAAACAGCAAACACAGAGCAGAGCAAAGGTCAAACGTTAAAGGAAAACCATTGATTAAATCATGTATCTGTCAAAACATGTTCAAAGTAAGAGCAAACATTATGCAGCAATTATTTGTATAAACTAGAGGTGTGAAGAGTTCTCCAAAATTCAAAGATATCTTGTATCCAGCAAAACAAGTCAACTACATACTATTTATATATACACTACTTACATATTTACGTAAGTTCAAACAATAATGTTTCTGGTTTTACTGCAGATGGCCGTTACATACAACCATTTTTAGCAACTTAAGCCCAGGCACAAGCAGTCAGATATCATAGAAGCAGTGCTGACCTTCAGCGACACAAGCACATCACCACATGGGATCTACACGTCTGTCCTAGAAGAAGGAAAGTTCAGAGGTCCTGGCTTGGGGAAAAATAATTGGCTCCCAGACAGACAGGCCATAGTCAAGCCAGGCCAAATTTATCCAAGTGGCAGACAGACAGACATAAACTATAGGCAGTTAGTGAGTCCAGTGAGGCCAGGGCAGCACTGACCGGGCCAACCAGTATGTTGACATGTTTTCACACCCACAACACACCGGGGGATATAGTGTAGGGGCTCTGCTGTGAGATAGAGATGTGAAACTGTTCTGGGGGGGTTGGGGGGGGGGCTGGCCTTTTTTTACTTCACTTGTACATTTTCTACAAACATTCTCTAAGTCCAACAAGGTAACTCTTAATCTAACAAATGTATCTTAAAAATGTACTTGTGTTTGTATGAAGTACTATTTTGTTTGGGATGCACACAATACAATGTATTAAACATGTATAGGATAACATCAACTTGCTTGGTTGATGGGCCATCAAATAATATACAGGTCCTTCTCATATAATTAGCATATTGTGATAAAGTTGATTATTTTCCATAATGTAATGATAATAATTTAACTTTCATATATTTTAGATTCATTGCACACCAACTGAAATATTTCAGGACTTTTGTTGTTTTAATACTGATGATTTTGGCATACAGCTCATGAAAACCCCAAATTCCTATCTCAAAAAATTAGCATATCATGAAAAGGTACTCTAAACGAGCTCTTAACCTAATCATCTGAATCAACTAATTAACTCTAAACACCTGCAAAAGATTCCTGAGGCTTTTAAAAACTCCCAGCCTGGTTCATTACTCAAAACCGCAATCATGGGTAAGACTGCCGACCTGACTGCTGTCCAGAAGGCCATCATTGACACCCTCAAGCAAGAGGGTAAGACACAGAAAGAAATTTCTGAGCGAATAGGCTGTTCCCAGAGTGCTGTATCAAGGCACCTCAGTGGGAAGTCTGTGGGAAGGAAAAAGTGTGGCAGAAAACGCTGCACAACCAGAAGAGGTGACCGGACCCTGAGGAGGATTGTGGAGAAGGGACGATTCCAGACCTTGGGGGACCTGCGGAAGCAGTGGACTGAGTCTGGAGTAGAAACATCCAGAGCCACCGTGCACAGGCGTGTGCAGGAAATGGGCTACAGGTGCCGCATTCCCCAGGTCAAGCCACTTTTGAACCAGAAACAGCGGCAGAAGCGCCTGACCTGGGCTACAGAGAAGCAGCACTGGACTGTTGCTCAGTGGTCCAAAGTACTTTTTTCGGATGAAAGCAAATGTTGCATGTCATTCGGAAATCAAGGTGCCAGAGTCTGGAGGAAGACAGGGGAGAAGGAAATGCCAAAATGCCTGAAGTCCAGTGTCAAGTACCCACAGTCAGTGATGGTCTGGGGTGCCATGTCAGCTGCTGGTGTTGGTCCACTGTGTTTTATCAAAGGCAGGGTCAATGCAGCTAGCTATCAGGAGATTTTGGAGCACTTCATGCTTCCATCTGCTGAAAAGCTTTATGGAGATGAAGATTTAATTTTTCAACAAGACCTGGCACCTGCTCACAGTGCCAAAACCACTGGTAAATGGTTTACTGACCATGGTATTACTGTGCTCAATTGGCCTGCCAACTCTCCTGACCTGAACCCCATAGAGATATTGTGAAGAGGAAGTTGAGAGACACCAGACCCAACACTGTGGATGAGCTTAAGGCCGCTATCGAAGCATCCTGGGCCTCCATAACACCTCAGCAGTGCCACAGGCTGATTGCCTCCATGCCACGCCGCATTGAAGCAGTCATTTCTGCGAAAGGATTCCCGACCAAGTATTGAGTGCATAACTGAACATAATTACTTGAAGGTTGACTTTTTAGTATTAAAAACACTTTTCTTTTATTGGTCGGATGAAATATGCAAATTTTTTGAGATAGAGATTTTTGGTTTTTCTTTACTTTTTTGCCAAAATCATCAATATTAAAACAATAAAAGGCTTGAACTACTTCAGTTGTGTGTAATGAATCTAAAATATATGAAAGTCTAATGTTTATCAGTACATTACAGAAAATATTGAACTTTATCACAATATGCTAATTATATGAGAAGGACCTGTATATAGTCAACTTCAAGTTCAAAACAAACCATTGACAGATACAGTAAAGCAAGACATGTTTTCCTTTTTAAGCAGGCTGAGGAGCCCTATAATTGGAATGTTTAACAAACCCAATTATATCTCTCTCTTAGCACAAGAGGGGGTATATGTTAGAATAAGCATCATCACTTTTACAGTCGTCAGCCTCTGTGTATATATATATATATATATATATATATATATATATATATACTGTATCTAGTGTTGGTTAATTAAGTATGGTTAATGGTGGCATCTATAGTGCCACTGTCATGCCTGAATTTAAACTAGTCCAATTAAATACCTGAAAAACTTATGAAATGTGAATCCACCCCAACTGTTCTTTGTGTTACAGAAAGAGTTTATTAATAGATTTTGGGATGCTAACATCATAATGTTAACATCTGAAATCTATGTCTCTAATTTACAGTAAAGCCAGACATAGCTCTAGCATGGCTGTGGATTATGATCTATGATGTATCAGTACTTATACCTACTCACACAGTATCACATGGTTATAATACCACATGATTTATTTTTTATTTTTCCCTTGCTGTGTAGAAACACTGTTGCTTGTTTCTTCCTAATGTCCTTTTTGAAGAGCACGTCCAAATACAAAGTAGCTATGGGGATTTTTTTGGGCCAGGTTTGAGACAGTGCATGTGAGTGTGTGAAAGAGTGTGTGTGTGTGTGTGTGTGTGTGTGTGCTTTGGGTTTGTATATGTGTGTGGCTGGCCCCGGGGAGCCGGACTCAGACCAAATTACCTGTCAGGGGGTTGACATCACCTACCCCCCAGCCAACCATATACAGAGGACAACTGGGCCCTGCTCCAAGGCTCCTGTGATCTGTCAGCTCAACTAGCCTCTCTCCCTCTTTCTCGCTCCATCTATCTGAATATGTGTTTCTTTCATGCTTTCTTCCTGTCGTTCTTTATTTCAATCTTTATTTTTCTCTTTCCTTCCTCTCCTCCTTTCCGTATAATGGTAAAGGTCAGGCGTGTCATGACAGTGTCTAACAAAAAAGATGCCCAATGTCTCCCTCTGGTGATGGTTATAATTGCAGCCTGTTGACCACCCACCCACCCACACACACACCCACACACCCACACACACACACACACACACACACACACACACACACAGATGCCGGAGACATATAGATGCTGGTGTCTCTCTCTGATTCACACACCTGGAGGTAGATGTGTCATGGGTCTGTGTAACCTCGGGGTCCTTAGGCCCCCCGTGGCTGTCTCTCATCATGCCAGTAACACCAGTTGAAAATGGACGCCCCCAAACGAGCAGATACTCATTCAGACAGAGACATACGACAAATTGCCCCCAAAACAAGCCCATGCACACATACACTCACACACACACACACATACAATTAGAAATGAATGTCACCCATAAGCATAACATGATGATACACAGTCTCCCCCCACACATATACAGGCTTCTCTATTTCCCTCTCTCAGTATCTCTTATTTCCCATACACACCCTCTGACCCCCCGCAGTCACAAGAGAGTGAGAAAAATGGAGCCTGAACCAACATGTCTGATTGGGCTGCACTTGTCAAAACAGCAGTAGGAGGCATGGAATGAAGCTGAATGTTCTTGAGACTGTTCTCCCAAGGTCACCGTTAGACTTTGTACAGGGGGAGAGGACTTGACTGACTGACGGCACATACAGTATGTGATGTGTATAATGTTATTTTAAGCACTGTGGGCCAAAGCAACATACAGCTTGTGCGGAAGGTAGCAATGGTTTGCAGTTGACACAACCAAGAGTGAAGGCTAAGAGTTGCATGTTTTAATTCCAACTAAAAATCTAATGTAACCCATTTCACCCCTCACTAGTAATACCTATCACTGTACTTATAGTTGCAATCATATTTTTGTTATTTTTAGGAAATATGTAAGAACATTGAAAGTCATATCCACATAGATGGTTTATGTCAGATTAAATTAAAAAAAAATATTTGTTACACCTCCCTAGGGCGCCTCCCTAGGGAGGTGTTCCAGGAGCGTCCAGCTGGAAGGAGGCCTCGGGGAAGACCCAGGACTAGGTGGAGAGATTATATCTCCACACTGGCCTGGGAACGCCTCGGGATCCCCCAGTCAGAGCTGGTTGATGTGGCCCGGGAAAGGGAAGTTTGGGGTTCCCTGCTCAAGCTGCTGCCCCCGCGACCCGATTTCGGATAAGCGGTTGAAGATGATGATGATATTTTGTTATTCTCTAATAACTGCTAGGTCAAATTCAGAATGTACAAGTATGTATGGATTGGCTGAATTCCACTCAAAATATCCAACACGTCCATTACTCCTGCACATGTATGAGTTCAAATTATGTGGAGTGCTTCTCTGGTTCCTTAAGAAATGTCAGCATGTTTTTTTTTTGTCATGAAAACTGCCATATGGCCACTCCTTGACATTTTACTTTGACCAGTATTGTGGTTCATGAAGCATTAAAAAAAAATCCTGGTTTAACTCTGGATACCCAGGCATGTCAAATTCATTTTTCTGTCACAAATTAAAATTAAAATACACATGTTTAATGAAATTGATGATACATATTTGGTAGCCACTAGGCAGTGATGTAACTACAATTTATTTTAGTAGATGAAACATACGTGAAAGTAGTGACAACTATTACAATATTCCAGAACTTT
Organism: Ammodytes marinus; assembly: GCF_949987685.1. Lineage (NCBI taxonomy): Eukaryota > Metazoa > Chordata > Actinopteri > Uranoscopiformes > Ammodytidae > Ammodytes > Ammodytes marinus. The sequence goes on along the minus strand of NC_137217.1, from coordinate 13,775,721 downwards.
TACATTTTTAGTTGTTTGTAAAGTCTTACATGTTGTGATATGGTTGGTTAGCTCTATAAATATATATATCACACGTAGTGAAATTATGGATTACATTCACATTAAACATTGCATTTAAAATACAGGGACTACAATGAGCAAAGTCCTCAATTTAAACTGTGCATGCTCTTCTTTTTTTACATGACTGGGCATGTCATTGACTGGAACAGTGTGAATCTCGAGTCCTTATGATAAGAAAAAAACAAGCCGTAGGAAAATGAATGCATAGAGACATCAATAATATTACCTACACAGTTTGAGAAACTGTATAATAAAGGAGCAATAATATGTATTTGCCAAAACAAATTCAAATCTAAAAAAAGAGCAAAACGTTCAACATATAACTTGGTATGTGTCTAGAAAAGGAGCCTGATACTTTTTTGAAAGCAATAGACCAACGGATATCAAACACCTAAGCCTAATAAGGGGATTTTTGCAACACCACTGATATTGCCTGATAAATCAACTCCTGCATGCACACAGAAATGCATCATCTGATTTATCCAACCACCGTGAAATACTGAAATTGCTTTTTTCCTGTGTGACAACTCTCCTGCTTCCTTGCTGAAGGGCTTCTTTTAAGACCTCGTAGCTTCAACCTGTTTTTTTTTCTTCTTTTTTCCTGATGCGTCAGGATTTCTATTCATTTGGAGTCCAGGCATGTTAAACTACCACAGTGTTAATGCTCTCTCAGTACAAGTCTACCTAAACCCATTTCCAGTCTGGGACAGCTGGACTTACATTTATTTAGTGATGCTGTCAGCCCATTTTCTTCCTACTCGGTCCAATTTACATGGAGCTTTCTTCGGTCTTGAGCTGTGCGGCTTCCTTGTCTGAGATTGAATGTGTGTGTGGGGAAGATCCGTCCATTCTAAGCAGACTGGAGTTTCGGCATTGAGTCTGAGATTGACTAGCTGTCACCAGATATTGATTTCCTCTCGCCTACTTAGTTCACAGCAATAAGCCAAGGGTAAATCCCAGGGTAGCACATAGTTCCTGTACATGGACAGGAGCCTGCAATTCACTAATGCAGTGTTTTGCTCTTATTTCTTTCCTGTGATGTAAAATCTATGTTTTACTAAGTAACTTTGAAACATTGTCCCAGCACTCGTGACACTCGTGACACCATCATTCAGCTATAGAGGAACTTATCAGTACAAAACTATGCTATAAAACAAAATGCTTTTTTTTCTCTGTACAAAATAAACAATCCTTATATCCATGGACATAAACAAGCTTTATGGCCTTCAGCAAGTATTATATATGAACAATTAGAGGTTTACTTTTAAAATGCCACCAAGACAAACAAGTCTTACAAGTTCCTAAATTATGATGTTGAGATATTCATCAGCTGATTAGCGGTCTTGATTATTGCGATCCCGGTGCTTAATCGTCTCTCTAAAAGAATAATGAGGGGGACGCTTGTTAGCAAGCCAAACACCTGCAAGGGCAGACGCTGTGTGGGAGTGTGTGTCGGAGTGTGTGTTAAGGTGTGATGTGTCTATGGCTGGATGTGGTCCAAGTGGAGTAATAATACCTGCTCTTGTTGCCACTCTAATAAGAGAAGCTGGCACAGACACCACTCCACTCATCACCCACAGCACACAGCACCAGGGCCGCCTTAATGCACGGGCTTACCTGGGCTGAAGCCCCAGGGCCTACAAGGATCAGGGGCCTCTAAAAAAAAAAAAAAATTTTTTTTTTTTTTTTTTTACTGTCTCAATATAGGCCCCTGATCTAAGAAGGCCCCGCACATTGTCATTTAAATAAATTATTGACTGGCTCATGATAGGCCCCTGATCTTAGGGGGGCGTAGAGAGATCAGGGGCCCATCATGAACCAGTAAAGAAAAAGGAAAAAAAATCACATTATTTTTGGCCTACGAAGATCAAGGGCCTATCATTCACCAGTACATTTTTGTTATTTTTGTTTAAATAACATTGTTCGGGGCAACGCAGATCAAGGGCCTATATTGAGATGAGCCATTAAAAACAAAACAAATAATTCAAAGAGAGAAGTAGCTTTGGGATAAGGGATTATAAAAAAAAAATTGGAATGCTGACTGACTGGATTTTTTTAAACCTGTATATTTTTGTTTCTGCTTTTTGGTATTTATGTGTCTCCAAATGATTTCAGAAAATAGCTCACATAGGACACAGTTGATTTAGCCTTAGTTTTCTTCTCAAAGTGCACCAGATTGATGCATTTTACTTTAAAAGGTTCAAATTTTTCTTCCGGGGGGGCATGCCCCCAGACCCCCCTAGAAGGTCCTGGGTCCCCACCGCTGTCTCTTCAATAACTTGGAAAAACACAGTAACCAACCATGTGTGTTTGGTTATTAAAAGTCACTAGACCAGGAGGGGGTTTAAGTACATGTTACCTTAAGTGATTTTGTATTTCATCAATAGAGATATTGTGGTGTAGACTAACATGGCTTTAACGCATCTGTATTGTAAGACTGCCGCCCGGGGGGGCCTACAAAACCTCTCAGCCCCAGGGCCTAGTGGCAGGTAAAAGCAGCCCTGCACAGCACAATAACGTATCTCTGCAGCATTCAAAAGCTTTTTTTAAAAATTTTATTCGAAAAACCAACAGTAAAGAAAATAAAGAGCAAGGGAATGGTCAAGAAGTAGTTTGATAACACAGCATAGTGTAGCAGGACCATGTTTGTTCTGGATGAGGTGTTTTACTGACAATACATCAAGTTGCTAATCCTTTTGCTTAATCCAGAAGATCGCCACCACATAAGATAAACATGAATGCGGTTGGACAAAATTGTAAAAACCTTACAGTGTTTAGCACCACTCACAAATAGTAGAATACAATGGTGATTTTGCAAACAGGGTTTTCACTGTTTAAAAAAAGCCCAGATAAGTAATACATGTTACATACAGCAGTTTGTGTGTGGTGTGAGAGAGTGTGTGAGAATATGTTTCACTTCTGATCCATCACCCTGCAGCTGGAAATAGTTGATGAACTATGTTAGATCTCTTCTTCTCAGCCAATGTCATTGACTAGGCCCACACGCAGATTATTGCCTCAACCCTGTAGCAATGCTAGCAAGAGAGGGAAGGGAGTTAGTAAATATGATGAGCCATCCTGTTCCATTCTTGAAAACTGGCCAAAGGTTTGCACTGAACTGTTAACTTTCTTGCAACTGGTGTGACAGCCGTCAACACTAAAAAACACCCTTTGATGGAGCTTCGATGACATAAAGAGACCATTCTGTGTCTTGGCTTACTCCATAGACAACTGGATGGAGCCTCTAGAGTGATGTGTGTCATTGCCGTATGACTACACTAGCAGCCAGGAATCAGTTAATCAGGCGCACAAGCAGCTCTTCACCCAGAAAGGTACAACCATTAAGGGACCCAGGTGGTCTAGAACCCAAGCTACATGTACAATAACGACCGTCGGCGGCCATTGGTGCCATAGGAAAAATTTAGCCAAAAGCAATATCAAAGGTCAATATTATCTTCCACCATCTTCTGAATTTCTGATAATTGTGAATTTAGTTTTTTGGGTTTAGTATAATTCCACTTTTATACTCAAACACATCTGGATGCATTGTGTATTACCTTACCTCTTCCTGCCCATCTTGGACGCCATCTTGAAAATTACCCCTTTCTAGTGGTCAAATTTTGGTAAACTTTTAGTATGTTATTAAGGACACATAATAGTACAAAAAACAGCTGAGGAACCTTTTTTTTAAGGTTAGGTGTTTTTTTAGTATGTATGAGTGGATGTGTGCAGTGTGGGGTGATTTGTGTGTCCTTTGTGGAGGGGAGGTAGTTATAATTCTGTGTGCAGGACAACTAAGTCTAACATCTTCCAGATCTGTTTGGCCCTCAGCTGACGATTCTCTATCTATGGAGACCAACGGTAGCCTGGCAATGCACAGGGAGATACACACAAGTCACTCCTCACTTATAATTACATCTAGACAACCAGTGAATTCCAAAAATGTGCTGTTAAACATAGTCCACTCCAGTTATCCTTTGTATTTTTCTATCATCAAACGTCACATGGACAGGTCAGATATAGAGATCAGATAAATCAGTTGACATGACAGGGAGGAAGCAAACATGCAAAAATGGCCAAAGATAAAAATTAAATAAATAATTCAGTCGCTAAATAAAGTCCCTCCAGCCAACCAACTTTACCACTTGCCATGTTGTTCAGTGTTGGTCATTGGACTGGAGCATTGTTGGCACATAATTACCTAAGGAAAGAGCCCTTTTCTGCATTGTTTCCCAGTGAATGTCAAAGCAGATTAGGGGCAATGCGGAGGGACAGTGGAGAGGGTGAAGGGGTGCATTTGACGTGCATCACGGGCCGGGGCGGGCAGACCCCCTGCTGGGTGGCCTCGGCTGTCATAACCTTTATTTATAACCACATTGACAGGGATGCAGATGGTCTGTCTGAAGAAGGATTACATGTTGACCACCATTTGCTTTTACAGAGGCTGCATGCCATTGGCTTTGATCATTCTGCATGTAGCTGGTTTAGGGATTATCTCTCTGATAGACAGCAGTCAGTTAAACTCGGAAGATACCAATCTGAGTTTTTAACTGTTACAAATGGTGTCCCACAGGGCTCAATTTTAGGTCCAGTTCTTTTCACAATTTATATAAATAACATTGTTTCATCGCTAAAAAACTGTCACGCCCATCTATACGCTGACGACACAGTACTGTATTGCATTTCCGATTCGGTGCACCAATCTATTCAGAACCTACAAAGCTCTTTTAACACCCTGCAGGACTGTCTAGTGGACCTCAGGCTTGTTCTAAATACAGACAAAACCAAATATATGTGTTTCTCCAGAGCAAGAACTACAAATTTGAATGATTTTAATATTTTTACAAAGAATGGATTTTTAATTGGAAGAGTCACAGAGTACAAATATCTCGGCATCTGGTTAGATGATAAACTCACTTTTAATTTTCATATAAAAAATCTTGTTTGTCGACTACGACAAAAAATTGGCTATTTTTATAGGAACAAAACCACCTTCCCTTTATTTAGTAGGAAAAGGATTATTGAGGCAGTTTTCATGTCTGTCCTTGATTACGGTGATGTGGTTTACCGGCATGCATCACATTCATGTCTTAAACTCCTGGACTCTGTTTTTCACTCTGCTTTAAGGTTCATTACAGGAGATGCTTATGACACACACCATTGTCTTTTATATGAAAAGGTTGGGTGTTCCTCCCTTAAAGAGAGACGTGACGCACACTGGCACATTTTTATTTACAAAGCCTTGTCCGGGAAGCTTCCTCGTTATTTAACAGAAATGCTGCAAATTTCAGATGGGCTTTATCAGACCCGCTCCACTGACATGCTTATGCTTTATGTCCCACAAGCCCGGTCTGAGCTGGGAAAGACAGCTTTTAGCTTCAGTGCCCCTGACTCCTGGAACAACTTACAGCAACAAATTAAACTAAATAACTTCATATCCTTTAACCAATTTAAACAAACTATCTTAAATCTGCCAAACTCTACCTGTAACTGTTTTAATTAGGCTATATTGTACTTTCACCCATTTCATTTTAATTGCTGCCACTCTTCACCACTGTGTAAATGTTTCAATTGTTTTTCTCTTCACCTGTTGTTGTGTATTTGATGTATTTGCATTGAATATTGTTTATGTATTGTTGTTTTTCCTTTGAATTTGTTTGAACTCGACGCAATTGTAAATGAGGGTCACCCCTCAATTGGTCTCTCGAGGATAAATAAAAGTTAAATAAAATATACAGGATAGTACACAATCTATCTCTCTTGTTTTCTCTCTCTCCCCCTCTAGCCTCTATTTACTTTGCAGTGACTCTTCTTCTGAATTTGCCCTTCACTAAAATTGGCTCTAGGAGAGTTTGATTATATGACACTAGTGCAGTGCCCTTTCGGGATGTGTGCCCGTGTTGCCATGTGCGTCTTTTAAACTCTTTACAGCAACGGTAAAATCTCGTCCTTTTTAGCCGCTCCAAACATAAGTATGTTCTAGAGAACCACATATTTCAAACAACTTCACACTCTGCACTGCACTCCCCTTGGTCCTCAGCAACACGCCAGCCAAGTGTGATGATTGGCGTGCTCTTGTCCCTTTCACACAACACAGTGCCAATGCTTAGATGTACAGAAGACGCACGTATACTGTACACTCGGCCTGTTATGATAGCGGCACACTCTTGCAACCAAAAGTCTGGCTTGGCTTGACCGGGTTTTCGCAGTTTTCTACAGAATCTGCTGATCCTAACAACTTCACACTCGGCACTGCGCTCCCCCTGGGCGCCTCAGCAACACACCCGCCAAGTGTGAAGCAGAACGGATGACCGGTGGTGAGAAACTCAAAGGACAGTATAAGGCACGCTCACAATACGTGTGTGAGGTTCTTATAGTGAGTTAAAGAATAACAACTTAAAAGCTAGAATTTTGCTAAGGAAATATTCCTCTCCATCAGTGGGATTTTTTATTCTCCTCCTGCGATAATACAAAACATTGCCTTCAACTGAAAGTCCCTCTCTTCCCTCATTCGTACAAACATTAATTGTGATTTAACTTATGCAGGGTGTTCTCAGAAAGAAAGCCCCTTCGGTAATTGATGTCATTACCATGCATCACCTGTCATTTCCAACCTAAACGCACAGGGACAAAGCTACACCTTAAATGGCAGTGAGGAACAGTCAAGCTCAGGGAAGGTGGAACTATAGACAATGGAGAGCACACCGATAATGGTTTGCAATTGTGCCTCTAAAGCATGTACAGGTGCGAATATGGACAGCGAGAGAATGAGGGAAAAAAAGGAGAAGGGGCAAACTAGAGTGGGAAATGCTAATGAGAGAGAAGAGAGCAATAATGTCTTCAAGTGATTGCATAGGACAATCTATTATGAATGTGGGTCTGGCTTCCCTTTGACTTAGATGCATTAGCTTTGCCTCACAACTGTTTCTCAATAGATCTCGAATCGCAATTTAGTCTCCCCTGTATCATGCAAATGGCACTGTTGGCCAGCTCCTAATTCATAGATTGCACTCAGCGGGCCCTCGCCAAACCATTGTCCCATAATTAATGACTCCATCCCACTTATTCCCTCCAGTAAGGTTATTGCTATTTACAGCTTGAACCTCGGAGGGGGGAAAGGAGTTAAGGCAAACACAAAGCGGATGTGCAAGATCTATAAAACATTTAAAAAGGAATTACATGTTTTAAAGGTGATCCGAGGAACTTTCAGTTTTTGTTCTTTCCTGCACCCCCTCTGGACAAAAGCGGTAGTGATTTTACAACACCAGCTGTTGTTCCTGGGTGAGCGTAAAGGCATTACAAAAAAAAACAATATAAAACTAGCATTATTTGCACTGATGGTCTCGATTGCTAGGACATGTAATGTACGATCATCAGAGGAACAATTTGACTGTTTAGGAAATATTTAAAAGTTCCATGCATACTATAATAAAAGTAATGTACAATTTACTTGATTATTTTTGCATGTATCAGCATTGATTGTTTTAATGTCACCTAAAATTGGCACATAATGGAAAACTCCATGTAGTAAACACAGTATTAATTAAACACAAATTAATTAGCTGTTCATGAAGTGATGCATCCAAGCAAATTGAATTGTACCATCTGTGGATTATGTGCTTTCAAATCTCAAGGGACAGCTCAGATTGCTATTGACATGTAACGATCATGGTAGCTACAGTATGCCTACGTTGCTTTGAATTAATTCATACTGTAGATCCAAATACATGCTCAGACACATGCAACTCAATGCAATTTCTTTCAACATTACAAACATACAACTACAAACACATGTAGTCTATGTCTATGTCAGAATGGTACACATCCACAAATTAGGTTGGCATATTGGCAAAACCAGTATTTGTGCATGCCTCTACAAGTGTGAAATCCTGATGTAATTTGTCCCCTTCTCTATCTTTATTGCACACATTTTCATTTTTTATACTCCCCCCCAAATAGGCATGCTATGCTTGAGGTACGTTCATCAGGCCTGGGCCCAAAGCCAGTGCTGTCTCACACATATTTGCGGAAATCTCACAGGATTAAACAACATGGAGCCTAAAGTAGGAAATGGTCCAAGAAAAAAATCAAATATGCTCCTCTGAATAAATATCATCTTGCTGTCTGAGGCACATCCCTCCAAGATAACCTGTCTGCTAAACACAGCTGCCTGACACACAGACTTTACGCACGCTCACATGCACACACATTCAAACAGAAGTTGTTGCCTGAATGTGCATCCACACACCCACACACACACACACATCTGAGCTTGGCGAAAAATCCGCCTTGGACATGACAGGAATGCAGGAAGACAGCAATGCGTTAAACATGCCTATCCATCCATCCATTCACCCACCCACTTATCCAACCATCCATTTGTTCATCCGTCCATCTGTCTGCCAATTCGTTTATCGGTCCATCGATCCCCCCATCCATCTGTCTGCTCATCCATCCATCAAACTTGGGTTAGAACTACGGTCTAAAGGCTTCTAGCCAGAGGCCAGTAGGATATACTGTGTACACAGGGTTCTCAAAATGAATAAGAATCGGGCACAGGTCTTGTTCATTCACAAGTATGCTGGCCTGTGTTAATTGTTGTCATATATGGCTTTAGCTTTTGTGATATCAAGAGTGATTGCTTTGGCCTCCTATGTTAATTTCACGTTCTTAGCAATAAAAGTTAAAAAGGTGTGAGCTGCATTACTATTGACATCAAAAAAGGGAAGGAAAGGAAAAGAAAATACAAACTTGTTTGTATCGTTTGTCATTTGGGCCAGAGAAAAGTTCCTTTTTATACCAGGTGAAGTGCAAGGGTGACCCAGTTGACACCTGTTTGACTGGATGGATGCCCCTCCAGGATTCATGACAGCGTAACGTGGCACAATACAAAACCATGATGATATAATGATGTTGAAAAACATTTTGTTGTTTTTGAGTTTGGTTTGACTGCTGAAGTAACTTTACATTCTGTACATTTTGGCAACACATATACATAGTTGTTTTAAAACCTAAGACATTCTCAACACATTTTCAAGTGCATAGTTTCACCCAAATGCATGCAACTAGTGTAGATAGCTAGTGTGATATGTGTTCTCCTCTGTTTGCATCTGAATTAAGTATGTGTGGCCTTTTACAAAGTGAAATCTCAAACTCAAGACAAATCAAAAGAATAGTGACAGACTCAAACTCATTAACCCTGTTTCAGGCCCCAGTCAGGCAATGTCCTCTGTTAATACTGACTCAATTCTTCCCCATGTATCTCTAAAACATGAATTCAGTTGTACAGGCGTCTCGTCATTATCAGATAGTTTTATTTGACTAAATATTGGATAGGCTATAATTCATTGGATCCCAACTCAATTCATTAGGGCTTTAACAGACATAGCCAACACTGAGATTTGAATATTTGTGTATGTTTAAGGTGAAGTAAGCGATTTATTTATGTTAATATAAGTGTTAAATCACTCTTTATTCATACAATGATCACTTACATAAAGTGCAGGTTTCATAAAGCCGATCTCTCAGTCAGCTGCTCTGCATGTAATAGGCAAATACACTTTTAGTCGACTCCCGAAATTAATATTCAATCACAAGAGAGAACGCTACAAACCGACACCATCTCACTCATGGTCTCACTGTCGGTGCACGCCAGAGGACATATGGGTGAATGTTTATGCACCTACAATGGCGGAGCAGGTAAAAATCCTTCCCAATGTCTGTTTTGATGATTTTTATCATGTTTTATCACAATTACTTATCTGAGATGGTGCTAGATAACTCACTGTTTGAAGACCGCAATCCATTAATGTGGTGACGTAGGGACGAGCGAGGGGACTGCTAACTGCAGTAACTGACAGGAAGTTAGCTAAAAGAACCATTCCGCTTACAGCACCTTTAATGTTAACAATTTCTTTGATTATTTTGGGGATAAAACCATGAACTGATTTTTTTATTCTATTCCACTCAGGACCCATTGCATTGCCAAGGCTGCATAACAGCCTCACAACAAAAAACCTGTAAGCCACAAACCAACATAAAAGTTATAGCAGATGTGCCGGAATCAGACATTATTATCTTGGTTAATTTATTAGGTCTCCTGAGAACATAAGAAGAATCACCAAGTGGGTAGCGTCTCAGCCCAAACACTTACAGGTAAGCAACCAAGTATCATTAAACAGGGAGCCCAGACCTGATGTAGCTACTGTCAACACTGAATGTATTTTTTTTTCCAATTGATAACTGCTCACTTAAAGGCAATGTGTCAGGTTTAACAAACAGCCAATTCTTATCTGCTCATATTCTTCCAGGCTCGTGACTTTAAAAAATTAATTGGTTACACATCTTAATTTGGATTTTAGATCGGATATGAGAACGTACTCAAATGTTATACATTTGGTTTAGATGAGCCATTTTGAAAAATGTACTCATAATGACAAGTCAAAATTCAGTCTTGACCTGGAAAATATATTTACATAAGAGTAACAAGAACTGGTGCAGTCAATCCCTGTGGTCATATGTTATTGATTACAGTTTGTATTAGCATGTACCAATTATGTATTTTGAATGTGACCTCCCCAGTTCAGTTTCCTGCATGTAGACATTTTGATTGACTACATTTATACTCAGATTAACCATGCCTGTGGTGCTTACACCATTCACAGAGAGAGAAAGAGAGAGAGAGAGAGAGAGCAGCATTAGCACCGATGAAAGGAGCTATTAAGAACCAGACAGGTTCAGTCATGACCAACCCACCCACCCCCCCCCCACACACACACACACACACACACACACAAATGTATCAGGCAGACATGGAATATATATACACAATCAGTGTGTATAAAACATTTGTACACTTGAACATTGTGTATACTTATTCACATTCACACACACACACACACACACACACACACACACACACACACACACACACACACACACACACACACACACACACACACACACACACACACACACACACACACACACACACACACACACACAGCTAACCTGCCCAAACCCAAGGTCAGAGGACTGCAATATAGATGAGCATATTTGATCAAACTAGGAGAGGTTATGCAAATAAGTCTACGCAATTAAACCAAATTCATGCATAATACATAAAGCCTCTGCGGTGATCTGTGCGTGTGTTTGCAAGTGTGTGTGTGTGTGTGTGTGTGAGCAACTGTGCGTGCATGTACTGTATGTGTGATGTCTGACTGTCTGTAGTTTTAAATCCTTTGGACTAAAATAGGTGTGGCCCATTTGCTCCAAGTGTGGTATTGAGATGTTAGATAAATGATTGTATTACCTGTCTTGAACATTACACTACAGCAAAGTATGTGTACAGCTCTCTGGTGGTGTATGAGTATGTCATGCTAAAGGACACCAGCAGAGTGAGAGAGGCAGTGTATTGTGTTTCTTTATTTTGCAGTATCTTTTCTTTATTTTGGTTATGATGGGAATTTAAATCGAAGTGATTTAAAAGACACAAACAAAGAAAGTTGGTAGTAAGCTGCTGTTACAGGATTACCAAGAAATTGTATTTTTTTCCCCCAACTCAATAGCAGAGATGACCAGTCCTTACCTGATATCAACACAACCACAGTCTAAAACACAATCTGTATCACAGGTCTGATATCCAGATGCAGATTCAGGAGGCCAAACAGGTGCAGTGAAACAGCCTTTACTTTGTCAACATAGGCACATACAGGTTTGACTGAGACAATAAGACTGTTAGGTGGAGGAGTATATCAGATGATGATGAGTTGACACGGAAAACCTTGTTTACGCAGACAATCTAATTATACTTACTGTTACAGCATGTCTGTGTGCCTTTCTATAAATCAAACACATGGGACGGACACAATATGTTTTCCCCCCCAGTAGAATTGTGTCTACAAAACAATAACCATTCTCTAATTTACACATGGTCGTAAACATACTTGAACATATATTATACCATAGGTGAGTGCTCACAGCAGGCCATATGTTTAATCATCTGAAAATCCATTTCAATGCACATAATACATGCCGAAGAAAATACTTTCCAGCTCCTTACAGTATAGCTGTATTGCAAGGTTTAAAAATAAAGAGACCACACGGATAAAACAATAGATCTAATGCATTCATGCAGTTAAGGTACTGTGTAGCCTGGCGCAGAAAAACAAACAGCATGATAAACAGGCCTGCATGCACAAATACAGCAAATTGATTGTAAACCGTGTCTTTCAGCAGATATGATAAAAAAAATATTTTTAGACCATATGAACCCAATGAGAACTTCAGATGCCACAATGAAAACAGTTATTACAAACATACAATGCAGTCTTTTTGGAAATAGACTGCATTGTTAAATTACATAGTTGAAAAATATAAATAATTTGTTACACAACAAAACATTTTTTTTTTCCCAGTGGGTATAGTATGTTTCGGTCATTAAATCCTAGGCAGACTGTTTACAGTTTTTCTGGTTGGGACACTTGCTTACAAACCTCCCCATTCCCCGAATGTGTGTCTGTCTGTCTGTCTCGCTGTAATTATGCTTATCCTCTTTTGGGGTGACCCCCACTCTCCCCAGCCCCATTTGCCCCTCAAATCTTTATGGATCCCGAACAGGTTGTCATGGAAACAGGGAGTACGCCAGGCACATGGTCCCCCCCACCCCCACCCTTTGAATACAATTAATATGCAGACTGATGTATCCCTCTTTCTTAGGAAGGGGGTGCGGGTGGGGAGGGGTAGACGGTGCGGGGGTGGGTCTGGTAATTGGGGTAGGAGTGAGAAAAGGAGGGGAGTGAAATGAAATTAGCAGGTTTTATTTTTTTGAAGGCATCTGAATTTTTGGGGTGTGAGGGATGTGAGGCAGCAGCATGAGGACGGTGAGAGGATGGGTGGGTGGGTGGACTGTTTGGTAGGGATAAAAGAGGATAAGGAAGAGAAATGGAATGATTTTGAATCAATCTTTAGCTCCCTGCAAAACAGTTTTTTTTTTCTCTCCCCCCCTTTCATTTTGGAAAGTGTGACAGTTGAAAATGGAAGGATGGGATGGGCTGGGATGGGATGGGATGGGTGGGTGGGGGTTGAAAGGACACACTGAAAGAGGGAATGAAGCGTTGTCATCCAATGGTATACAGTAGCTTTTAAAAGATGTGACAGTTTTATACATATAGCTTTGCATTTGAATTGTCTTGTCACATAAATAACTGGACACTGCATTGCAATTAAAAATGTGTTCTCAGTTAAACAATATGAACCATGTATCTATGTATTTACGTATTTCTACATTTCTCTTTCCTCAATCTCTTCTTCCATCTCTTTCTCTGCTCCATCTGCTCTTATATATCCGTCAACTACAACAGCACACATTATCCTCGCTCATTAGACACAACGTGAGAGTCCTTCAGCTGCAGCACAGGGCTTGATCTTACAAAGGGGGCACGACACACACAGAGAGAGAGACGGAGAGGGAGAGAAAAAGGGTGGAAGGAGAGAAAAGGGGGAACATAAGGAGGAGTGAGAGAGGAGAGAGAGAGAGAGAGAGAGAGTGAGAGCGAGAGCGAGCAAGAGCGAGAGCCAGGTGACAGCCACACAGACGCAGTCGGGTGGAAAGAGCCAAACGCTGGAGCCAATTAATTCCCTCCACATGTTTTGAGACAAAAGCCTGTGCACTTGACCCTCCCGTGAGCTGAGGGAAGAGAGGGATGGGTGTTAGGCATCAGGGGGAGGGAGAGAGGGAGAAAGAGAGGGAGGGAGGGAGGGAGTGACAAACCAGGGAAGGAGTGAGAGGATCAAGGGGCTAGAGGAGAACGAGACTAACAAAAAGGGGGGAGAGAAAGGAGGCATGTGTGTGTGGGGGAAGGTGGGGAGGGAAGGCAGAGGAGAAACAAACATGGAAGAAGACAGAGGTACACAGGACGAAAAACAGGAAATAGGGTGAGAGAGAGAGATAATGAGAGAAAGTGAGAAGGTGAGAGAGATATAGCAATGTGAGGAAATCAGGTGCAACTAGGGTTGCAAAATTCCGGGAATTTTCAAAGTTGGAAACTTTCCATGGGAATTAACGGGAATTTATGGGAATTAACGGGAATTTTGGGAATTAACGGGAATAAACGGGAATTTACTAAATTTAAAGCAACCCAATGCACTAAATTCACCCAACTATGTTATTTCAGTCCAGACAAACGTTCTAGACTGTAAAAACAGTTTTTTACACAAAGTTTTAATATATTTATGAACATTTCATTTCAAATCAGATTGTTTTTTAAAGTTTATTGAGACACCCAACTTGATATCATAAATTTGTTTTTGCTAGACCAGGTTTACAGAGGCTTAAACTGTGATTTTAAATATAGTTGGGGATAATATATTTTAGCATTATCTTGACTAAAACAACCAGATGTTATGCAAGTACACTAGGCAAATTGCACACAGCACACATCCTACTGCAGGGGTACTGAGGCCACGCCCCCTACATGCACTGTGCATTCCTCCATCACATGGGGGGCATTTGACTTTATTCATTGAATGGGTGGAGTCAGACCCTATGGGTCAGACAGATGAGTAAAATTTTACTCAACATGCATCTTTTTGTTGTTCAGGGAAATTATTGATTGTTCATAAAATAATCAAAACTTGATAAAGCTCTTCTTACAAATAGGGGAGAGTGGTCTAAGTTGTGCCAGTGGGCAACTTGTGCCACCCATTGTTTCTAGATAACCATAGAAGACTCATCCTGTAAAGAAGGGAGAAACATGGAATAAGCACATTTAAGCTCAAAAAACTGTTTTTCCTTTCAAAGTAAAATTTCCATGATCAATGTTTTTTGATTATTGTGTCTGAACAATTATAGACAAGTTTGAAAACATTTGACACATGTTTTAGTGCTTTAGTATGCTACACTTTGTTTCTATATAATTAGGACGATGTCAGCCCTAAACTGCTGCATCATGCTTATTATCCAAAATTCTGGGGTTGAGGTGATTTGTGCCAAAGAGCCTAGGTGAGTTTTAAGTAAGTGGAGTAAGTAATGGATGTGTCTTGCAATACAGTTTATGAGATATATATCAATGGCACAATTTACCCCATGGTATTTTCTCCAATGGCACAACTTACACCACACCGGGGGCAAGTTGTGCCACAAGACAACTTTTTTCCGAAAGCTATATTTCGTCAACAGTTTATTCCAGATCCAAAGTTTTTATTGTCGGGGATACACAACACCCTGAAATATATGTATATATTTGAGTTGGAGACTTTACTGTCAAGGCCTCACTTTAAAGTCACTTTGAGTAAAAAGTGGCACAACTTAGGCCACTCTCCCCTAAATCTGTTCAAATGTAATGTTTTTTAATTGTATTATTTTGCATGGATGTCTGCCTATGAACAAACATAGTGTTTAAATGTTTAGATTTATGTTTGTATGAAAAAAAAAATCATTTAAGTTACCGCCATTTAGTTAATTCCTATAATTTCCAATTTTGAATATTCCCAAAATTCCCGAGCGAAAGTTCCCGTGGAAAGTTTCCGGAAACTTTCCGGTAATTTACCGGAAACTTTCCACCCCTTTGCAACCCTAGGTGCAACCTTTGCCAGGATCTAGGAAAGGTCTCTTTTTCAAATTGTGTTTGTAAAATGATTTGCGCTGGGTGTATACAGCATTTGGCACACCTTAGCCAACGTATGTCCTCAATAGGATAGCTTTTTACAGTGTGAGTGTATAACAGCTACATATAGGCCTCGGATTAGTGTTATTTCCTGGTAGCCTTTACCAAGAGGCACCTTCACTTCCAGGCCAAAACTCAGGTTTAGCCTTCAGACAGAGGAGACACTTACTAGGGTATGTTTTAAAAAGAGAATAAATGTTACACTCCCTAACGACTTGTATTGAATACGCACAGCCATAACAATGAACTGTGAAGGCAAATTGTACTGTAGTTTAACAGCAGTCTTAATAACATGGGATTAAGGCCTTGTAAGGTTATGGTCACAATGTTTTAAAGTTTTTTTTATGTGGTATGGGCTTTGGCATGTAACTAATTGGCCTTTGCTGTGCGTGGCAAGATAATGGAGCTGCAGCCAAAGTAAGTCAACGCTAATGCAAGCTTTTTTTAAACTTTCGTTATTGCCAGAGCCAGCCCCCCCTGGAGTAACACCCCTGTTGAATAAGGTTTTAATTCAGAGCGAAATAACCTTCTGAATGGCAAGAGGTCATCCAATGCCTTTTATGCCTTTTATTGTCAGGTTGTCCCTCCATCTGTCCAGGCAATTCTTGTAAGCGCAATATCTCATGAAAGCTTAGAGGGATGTTTCTCCAAAGTCTGCACACGTCCACTCTTACTAACGGATGAACTGGGACACTTGTAAGTATCTCCATTACATTTGGCACAAACTCACTCCTTGAATAGAGGATACACTGAATACATTTTTTAGGACAAAGGTCAAAATCACAGTGACGACGCGTAATGTGAACACAATATTTCAAGAGCGCTTAGAGGGATTTTCTTCAAAATGTGCACATATGTCGACTCTGATTCAAAGATGAACTAATTTCATATTGTAGGCCAGAGGTCAAAGGTTACTGTGACCTTACATATTGTGAGTTTGCATTGACCTTGTTCCATATTGTAGCTTATTCGGATCTTTAACTTATTTAAAGCATTGCCCATGCATGTAGAAGTTTTACCATATTGTAGAGCTGAAGCTTTTCAGTTGTGAAAATGCATACTAAGCTTTATGCATGGAGTTACAATTATGTCTACGATTGTACACACAGTTTTACACTATGCCACATTATTACTTACTATACTTAACCAATGCCATGTTCATGTGTATGTTAGCTTATAAACCATACTTTTGCAACTTGATTTCAAATCAAAGAGCTATTGTAGTCCAAGGCTAATTATTACAGCAAGTCCTACTATTTAAACAGCAACTAATTCCCCCAGAAAGACATACAAAAGTTATTTGTGATCTTTCTGCAGCATTGCTCTGTGCCTTCCAAAATTGGCTACAAATCACTTTTGGCTAAATGGGTTAGCACTCCCTGTAATGCCTAAACTCCTGCTGGGACCGTTTTCCACTGTTATGACGCAAGAGTGAAAACTTCTGGAAACTAAATTAAATGTTTTAAAAAAAGTAATTTGAGTAATGTTGTCCATTTTCTTTTCCTGGAACTATAGTCTTCCACCCACCCCAACCGATAAGATCAGTGGCCAACCAGAATGATTAAGTCATGGTGGGATGCAGTGGAGTATATTCTGTAGATAAGACTTGCCTCTGCTTAGATTACTGTTCCTAACTTGCCGGGTTCATAAAGTGCATTATTTGTCAATGGAACAATGTAATTATGGTCGGGTAACAACAGATATCTCACTGATCATTGATTTAGGATGAGTAGGATTAGCTGCACATCTATAGTTGTCATCAAACTGGCGAGCTGTGCTTTGGGGGTAACAGGACCTTCTAATGATTCCACTTTTCCGCAGTACATTGATTTGGTTGATTTACACGTTGTATCACCTGGTGTAAAAGCTGTGCTAATTGTAACCTTGCATAAGAGTCAGGCATTCTGACGGTGGGTCTTGCCTGTTCAACAAAACCATACAACAAAACACTTCTGCATGATATAATAGATCTGTGAATCTATGTGCTCGATTCAAGACACTTGATATGTTTGGAATTGAAAATGAGATTAAAAAGTTGAAAACGTTTTACCTATTCTTGAGAGAATCCTTCTCTGCTCAATCAGAGTACTTAATATTATAATCCTGCATTATTTAACCACGAAAAGAAAGGAATTCCGGCGTGTGATTGGGATGACTGATTGCTGCCACCAGGCTTGTGTAAGTGGAACAGCAGCCAGTGAGATTGAGAGAGAAACACACTGTCCATTTATTTTGGATGGGAACTGAGAACGCTGCATATACTCTGGATAACTATTTTGTGGACCTGGTGGCAATACATTTTTATTTAATGATTATTTATGTATTTCTTTTTTCTAAAATCGATATCCTTTCCTTTTCATCAAAAACCAGAGGAGAGGAAACAGACGGCAGGCTATCAAGAATGATTGGAAGAGAAAATCCTATCATTTGATTGTCTGAGAGACTGCCTTTGCCCACCTCTGCATGCTCAACAGCCCATTTTAAGAAACATCTCTGTCAAAAAAAAATAGACTGAAGCAAGTACTCTAGCAGGGGGAGGCAATCTGGTGCTAGAGATGTCATTAGAGGGGACCTGAGAGCAAGCGATTGAGCAGAGAGTGCTTCCCTGGAGAGCCCCTGTAGAGTCTGTTCTTTCACTGAGATTCCTGCTTAACACCCCTCTTTATCCTCCTTTCATTCTTTCGTGCTTGCTCCTGTCAAATATGTGAGGTATTCACAGATTTAACAAATAAGACTGTATCACTTTGAAAAACGGAGGCTCTTTGCTCAAAATTATGATTTCAGTAAGACTATAGCGTTGCAAGATCCGCAAATCAAACTTGTAATAGTCTGCACCTTTATAATGATTGTATAATGACTGATGTGTACAATCTTAATGTTGAGTAGTTTGATTGACTAAAATTAAAAAAATACGATCAGTGTATTATTTTAATGTCATTTGTGTAAAGGAAGTCAGCCAATTCAGTCAGAATGACTGGAACTGAAGCCTAGAGAAAAAGTGAGAAACACTGGGGAGAATGTGGTGCTATCTTGGAACATCAAATTGTCTTAATACTGTGCATCCAGGGTGAACCCTGATTTCTGTTAAGTTCAACACCGTAAGCAATGATAATTTGAGATTTTATCCCTTTATTAACTGCACTGTTGCCATATGAACCATCAAACTACCTCTATCAAGTTAATTACCTTATGTTTGTTCTGCCCTATAAAAGGTTTTTGCAACTGCACTTGTGTTTGTCCCTTACTTACCATTCAAATGAACTTAAATCCCCGCATGATACTTTGGCAATCACATTTATCCTTAACTAATGCTTAAAATACGTTTTCAAATATATACATCACCATCAGTGTCCAATGCCGTATGACATTCCCTGTGTAATAGTGTTTCCAAATGATAGCTGAGCTTTTGACCAGGGACCAGATGGTGTGTACATTAACCATATAACACACCGTTTTATTACTGTCCCCTCTTCTAACAAGAGGTTAAGTACTTGGAGAGAGCAGTTGCTGTGTAGTGTGTCCCTTATGGCAGACTGTCAGACTGTCTGTGGCCAGAATAATGTCTGGCTGATTTGACTGCTCTCTAACAACGCTACACTATGTCAATGTGTCTCCAAGAAATTGAGGTTATTATTATTATTACTTGGCTGGGAAACACTGACAATATGAACAGGAATCGCATGTGACCGATTGTAGGCAGAGAGCGCAGTGTACAATGATGTTCATTGGCATGCAAGCCCCCAAAATAGGGACAGAAACACACAAAAAAGACCAATTTGCAAGAAAATAATGCAAGTATTAACACAAACACATCAGCAGTAGGATAGGCAAGTCAGGTCAGCAGACCGTGGCATCATTAGAAATGCAGGCCTGACCTACTTTGAGTTCCTTTTATAGTGAGCATGTGGCTTGTCACATGTAAACACATCAATACACAGACACGCACACGCACACACACACACACACACACACACGCAGGAACAGACATACAGTACAATAGAGAATGCGATGCAAGGAAGAGGGGTACAAACACAAAACAGGAATGACATTAAGAGAGAGAGCATACATGGTTTGAATTCAAGGATGAAAAGAGGAATAGCGAGATGGGAGATAAAAGCGTTCAGAGATGCAGATAGGACAGAGGAGAAGGTCACACAGGATGCCGAGGTGACAGGGGAGGCAGCGTTTGGCAAGAGAAGAAGAAGAGAGTAGAGAGCGTGTGAGCACATGAGTAGACACATGGAAAGGCAGCAGGAAAGATGAATGAAATGAAGAGTTGTAGACAGAGAAAAGACAGCATGGAGAGAGAGTGGACTTATATGAAGGTGTATGGTGAGATGAATCAGAAATGTTCAAAAAAGGATGGAGAGAGAGAATGGGAGGGCAGAATGTAAAAGAGTAAGAGGTGTGAGAGGGTGCGGAGAGGAGGCAGAGAGGTTGGTGAAGAGGGACAGAAATAGAGCAGAGATATTTTTGACAGGCCCATGCAGTTGCTTATATGGCACATTTGGTTTTCCTTTACATGTTTCCAAAACAAATGTGAAAACACACATCCCTGTGCATCACGTAAGCAGTGTTCTGGGGGAAATAGAAGATCTAACTCAAGTTATATTCAACATTATGTTCATTTCCTCAATTATTTTACTCTTACGTACTATCTCTAACAGCTTAACAATTCTAAGCTCGAACTGAAATTGCTATATTATTTACGTTGCAGACAATCGCCAGACAAAGCTGAATGATTCTGCAAGACCCCAGATAATGTTCATCGACCACATTTCTAACGGTTCAATTCAAAATGGCACGTAGCAAAGTGTGGTCAATGAGGCCTCTCCTCCCTAGTGAGACAGCTTGGTGTGGCCCAAAGAAAAAAAAAGCTTTTATCTTTGTTCTGGCTGGCAGAAGCAAGAGAAGGAGGCACACTTGCCTGTTGCCTGTCTCATTATTTGGGTGCTCTTGTTTTATAGTTTGTAGCTGTCAGAAAGCACACACAAGTGATCAAACCATTTGGGGATGATGCTCAAGTAACTGCCTTACTGTGATCTTTTCATCGGTATACATACTTTGTTTTTTCGAGTGTGTTCGAGTGGGCGCGATAAGATGTCACAGCTAAAGCGCTGCAAGCATGCTTAGCTCACAGAACATGGTGTAGGTGTGCATGTTGTGTTTTTTTGTCACTTGGTTTTATAATGGGGTTCCCTTGTGATATTAACTATCAGCATCTCAACAGCCATCTTATTTGGTGACCTGTTTGCATAGAGTGGTGCAGTAGTTGAAAGCTCAACACACTGCAACTAAAGAAGACACATGCAAAGAGATGAAAGTAAGCACTGCAAATGAAGTAAGCACTTCATCAATTTGAAACTGCATATGTTATATAATAACATGTTATATAATAACATATGCCAAAAACAACATAATACAACCGCATACAGATATCGCAACCAAACAGTAAACACAACCACATATGGAAACATGCTGCAAATATGGCTAACACAAGCAAAATACAGCAAGATGCTATACATACAGGAGTGTTGCAAGTTGCACAGAACATAGCTTACACTCAGTTGCCAGGTTATTAGCACACCATATTTTAAAATCAATACACTCAAATGGTCCTGCAAAAAATCCTAACTTTGTGAACGTCGAAGTGTGAGAAAGAAAGCTTTTTAGTGATGTGCAACTTTATGATAACTTTGGAGGCGGATGTATACATTTTATTTTGCCTTCTACCAGAAGGCATTCGCTGTGTGTAGGTGTATTGGCATTGTCTATCTGTCACAAAACTTCAACCAGATATAGTATGTGAACAGACTCTTCCTTTGCTTAAAGAAGAGCAAACAACACCAACATATCAAATGATCAAACAGGCACAACAGGCGGTGGGTACACACAAGTACAAAAACTAAAAAGTTAGTTATTTGGGCAGGGTGTTCCTAAATCAAAAAGGAGTCAATCTTGGTCTGCAACATCAAAACATTACATTGAAATATTATTGAGTAGAAATAACTGTGAGGAAGTAAAGCATACCTGCAGCTTTTTTTTGTCTTCTGGCCAATTTACAATATGATTTATTCCACTTAATCTAAGATATCCTTACTTTTTAGAAATATTAGGTGGGTTCCTCTATTGGTTGTCTTTGGTTATTATCCTGTAATGTTGCAGTGCTAACAGTAAATACAGAGCTCCTAGTCTGTTATTTAAGCATGTGAAAAATGTCATTGATAATTATTACAATCCTAGTTCTTCAGGAAGTCTCACCTGGCTGAGACGAAGCAAGTCGAAAGTATAAATAACAAATAAAACGTGATGAGCTATGCATGGAGGAAAAGCTAGCTCCTGATGGGAATCTATGTATTTTCTTTACCCGCAACCCATAAACATGTTTTTTTTCGGTCACTCCCTCTTATTGACTATAGTTTTACCACGGTGTTGCTGCAGCACATCCATATGTCAAAACTATTCTCTTGGTATTTCTACCATGAGACATGACACATCATCCATCAGTCTCACAGGCAGCAAATACTTCCAACATGGACGCTCCATCACTGGGACACTGTCAGAGGGGGGTCGGTAGTGGTCCACCCCCATGGCACACATACACACATACTCTTTTTTTTTTCTTTCCTGCAGAGGTGTCTTTCTTGGATATATCAACTTGCTGTAGAAACATTTCTCCAGCATGGATTAAGGCTTGGTTGGGGCCATATAAATCATCCAGTCAACAGGGGGTAGAAGAGATAGGCTGACAGCCCCACATCAAATACAGCTTCTGCTTCTTATAAAAGTTAGAAGGTGGGTCAGTCTGCAGGAACAAAAGGCAGTGCAATACTGTGTTATACATGTTTCTGGGAGAAGGTGAATGTTGGATGTGCCAAGATCTGTTTCTGCCATTCTGGTGCCTCCAGGACGGATACTCTCTTTCACCACTCTCCCGCCAAAGAACAACCATAACAGGGAAAAATGGAAATTGCCATTGTGCTTCATAATACAGTCCTAATCACTGATCATGGCTCTTTTATGAATTCACTCATTACAATTTTATGTCAAATCAAATGCGAAGGAAAATTAAATTGCGCCCAATATAAGGATGCAATCACTATTTCTAAAAAAAAGTTCCGTCAATACCAATTCCAGTCCATTCCAAACAACATAATAATGTAGGCACACTAACTAACCATGCAATAGATCTAGATTAACATTAGTAAAGCCATTTATATTGACAAACAAATAGTAATAATGCATTTAAATGATATTCTCCCTTTGTCGCATTGCTTCCCATAATGTTTGGCAGTGTCCTATGCTCCTTTGTTTGATATCAATGGAAAGGGGAGTCTTATTTTGTTTACAGTTGGAAGATAGGGAGACCCTCTTTTCATGCCCACTGTCAACAAAGTACTGTTCCTAAAATACAGTATACAGTTTTCAGCGAATTGCAACACTTTGGAGGCATATAACACCTGTGAGCAGTTAGTGAAATAAATTCAAACAGCTGCCTTTGTTACATAATGTGTGTCTTGTATTCAATGTTCCTGTGTGAGTGAAGGGCAGTGGATGATTTCTTGGTAGCTGGTTTGCCAGGAAGCAATGAATCTATTGATCTATTCCACCTGTTTTTTTGTAAGACTGTAGTACTGTCATTAGTGTGTTACTATGCCAACACTTGACTATGTATCATGTGTCACACCCTGTTTTCTGCATTGTCTATCATTCCCAGAGGCATGTCAACTTTTCATAATCACATAACCTCAATAATATATCAGTATTTTAGTTGAATGTAACATGCTGTCAAATCCTCCTCATGAGAGATATTTTCTCCTTTTTTAATGTAAATTTGAATGGTCAACTGCACAAGTATAATCTTCACAACAACTTGTCTCACATGTCTCACTCAGGAGACAGCTGTAAGTTGACTATGTTACTATATCCCCTCAGAAATCACCACCATAGCATGTGAAATGTCCACCAAGGACATTACGCCATTACAAATCCATTACGTAATCACAGCCATCCTTAGTTTAGACCGGCTCTTGTGCCCTCTACTGCCAATGCTTGTTTTCTTGATTGTCCTTTTCTTTTCCAAAGCCCATCCCGTCCTACAATGCCTTTACAGATGAGAGTCCAAAGGGGGACAAGAGATGATTACCTTTACACTCATCTGACATAACAGAGCATGATAGAGTAGGTAAACTTAACTATATAAAGTTAAAGACATAGATTTGATTAAGGGCTGACTTTTCCACTTTCCATTAAACAATTTTGCTTTTTTGAAATCTTTTTTAGCCATTTGTTCTCTTGTTTGTAGCATGGTATTTCATATTGGAGCACTTAGAAAAATAAAAATAAAATGAAGGTTAAACTTTCTTTTGTCGCAAGTCCTTTTTAAACTAACTGACTGAATTAGGCTTTGTGTGCTTTGTCAAGCACAATATCCTCACATCCCTCCGATTTAAAGGTGGTGTGAGAGTGGAGGGGCTGTCGTGTATTCAGTACATGTTACGAAGCATTTGGTTGATGTAACCTTCGATCACTTGCCTCTTTTTTTTGATCCACTGAGTGAGGGGAAGAGGCACCAGGGGAAATCTCCCCTCTAACCATTAGTGCTTCGTGCTCCATCTAGCATTTAATCACTCCATGGACCACTGGACACCAACAAAATACATCTTCGTTTTGGACATGTGTCTGTGGCTTCACGCGTTGGCGAATGGATTTCTTCAATGTTTGAAATTATACTTTTTAACTTCTTTGATATATGTTTTTACGCGGATGACATACATGTGTACGTGTATTGGTTATAAATTGGCTACGAGAGCACTTGAATTTGTTCATCTGATGACGGTAATGTGTCAAGCTGTACTGTGTCTTTGTAGTCCATTGTGTAATTTGGCCAGGATCTAAAAAACTAAAACCTACCTAAAGTCAAGCACATGTGGGATAAGACAAGTTGAGAGAAAAAACGTACACACACAGAGATGGATATATCTGGGGGAAAGCAAGATATGTGCTCTCTTTAGGGTTAAAGCTTACTACTTGATTGACAGGCACTGAACATGTTGGTCCCAATTACCTGTGGTTACATCGCCCTTTGCTCTTTGTTCACACATATATTGGTAAACATACAATGAGACTTGCGTTCAAGTCGACCCACACATCCACCCAAAACATTTTTCACTAAACACAAAATACACTGAATAAATATGTCCACACACACACACATACACATGCACAAAACATGCACAAACCCAGCAAGGTCAAGCTTGACAGCAGGCAGATGAAGAGCCACTTAGGAGACCTGCCTCTTGTCTTTATCCTGTGTCCCCTTTGAGAGTTCCATACAAGGGACTATTGATAGGGAATAAACGATGAAGTCATAGTTGCTCTCAATGTCAGGTGGAAGAGAAATGAGTTGGATAAGTGTTGCGGGAGAGTAGAGAAGTTGAACATAATTGTGTAACATTATAATTCATCAGAAAATTAGCAGATAATCCATCATGCTGGGTGTCATTGGGGGAAGCCTTCTCATTAAAGTGCCATAATACCCGCTTGATGACTTAAGTAACGCAAGTATGAAGACATGTAATCACATTTAATGTCATGCAGGAAGAATTGAAAATGGAGAGTGGAAATGGCAATAACATAAGAAACCCCCAGCAATTGTACGCTAATGTATACAATGCACACACTATAGCACACTGGAGTAGTACAGTAAATTAATGCACATTCAGTTTGATTTAGAGAACACAACTGAAAAGAGAAAACATTAAAAAAATAACGTTTGACCGCAACATAAAACCCTAAACCAACCTTCCACCGCACCCAAGGCACGCAATGCCCGTACAAACTAAGAGATGGAAATGAATGCTTTATATCATCAGAGCTTAGAGGGGGGATTGGGAATTCTGTGTGTTCAATATTGTTGATTCTGCTGCACAGATCAGGCCTATCACCTTTGAAAACACTGGAGACCCACTGGTTCAGTGAAGATTATAAATATGCATGGAAATCAATACATATTTGGCATTGGGGGGAGAGAAATATTGAGAATAACCCAGGAAGAGAGCAGAGGCCCTGGGATGTTCATCTTCATTTATTACAGTCGTTTATTCTCTTTCTCTTGCTTCCTTTGGCCGCACATGTGCACTCACTTCCCCATTTGCACACCCAAACACACACACACACACACGCACGTACGCACAGCAAGAGAGAGGTAGAGAACGAATATGTCCAGATCAGCAAATTATCCATTATTTTCTCTGCAACTGTCCCTGTGGGGTTGTGCAGTGTGTAATAGTAAGTACACTCCTCTGACGATTAGCCAGACTGTATGTATTTGTCATCTCAGGTCCATAAGGGAGGCCAGGGAGCAGTCTTTCAGTTTCAGGTTCATTCTTTATTTTTTGATTTTCTTTACTGCAACACAAGATGTTAAATGCAAAATCCACAATGCAATACTCTTCTGATTATTTATTCAGTTGGGGAAAATGTTAAACTATGAATGACATTGCCATTACAACATTATTAAAGAATCTTGGATAGTGGTGTTTTGCTTGTAATGTGTCATCTTTAGCCACATAGTAGCTATAACAGGGCCGTGGCCAGGGCACATTTTTTAACCGAGGTGCAGCAGCAGCCATGGGGGTTGGTGGAGACATTTTTATTATTACTATTTTTCTTTATCAGTTTCCAGCAGTCCGGAGTAATAGATTCAATCTATTCTTAAATACATACTCAATCTGTCTGGTGCTGTTTATACCACCATTCTATCTCTCTCTCTCTCTCCTTTTTTCAGTCTAAGATGACTGAAGTCTTTTGGCAGAAGAGACAGTGTTTATTTTGTATTCGTATATGTTCTACTTTTTACAAAAACATTTTATTTTTTTTATTTAATTTTACATTGAAACTTAATACGTGGGGTTTAGTATTATTAGATTGTTTATGGAAGGACCACATCGTTTTTTTGTGTTAAAAGTCCTTTACAATTGAATATGTTTCTATGATCGTACAAAACATTATGATATTAACAACAACCAAAGAACAATTTAAAAATAACACTGTACGCAATTGAATAGCACTATGACCGACTACGACCATTCAAAACTCCACAATCCAGCAGGACTAACTGGTAAAATCAACGTTTGCCGTAACCGGTCGGCAAAACAGCAAATATTTTTTTTTTCGCAAATGAAAGATTTGAGTGCCGTCTTCTTCAAACAACGTACCCACAGCCATCTTTGTTGTTTTCTATCACAACTTCGACGGCGCAGCACTGGGGTCATCCGGTTATGTCCGTCCATATCAGATAGTACGATTTGATTGGTTTAATTTTTGGACATAATTAATGAGCTCCAATGGTTCGTCCCCAGAGTAACCTGCAGAACGAATAACAATTTGCTGGCGGCAAGTCTGGATTTCCAGGGCACTGCACTGGTGTCATAGACATATGATTAGTTAATTAGTTTTATTATTTTTTCAATTTAAAATAAGCAACTTAGTAGCAGCTGTCATAGCAACTGACTGCAAAATAAATCCCCAAACCAGCACAGTCTAATCTTTAGAAAATTGCCTCAACCTTTGAGATTGACACAAGGCTAATTTGGGAGATGTTGGGCATGCTGGTTGTCATAGAAACCTGCCATTATTAGTCTACTCCATGGAGTTGGGTAAGGATTTGGCCTGACCATAACCCTAAACATTTGGATGTTTGACAAATTAAACAAATGCTTCTGGGGGCTAAAGTAGTTACAAAAAAGTGTTACACAACAACAATTTACTTTACTTCACATCAACTTATCCTTTTATATGGAGTTATTGATAATTATGTTACAGCTACCAATCAAAACTAAATAATGCTGCTAAGATGTCCCGATAGTTACGTGGCTGCTGCAGCCAGTGCCGTTCACCGGCTCTGACCAATAGACATAGTATACTTTGACCGCAGCTATGACTACCAAGCTCTAGGGTTAACGTTCCATACCAACCTGTGCCAAACCGAACCGTGCTGCTCAGTGGAAACGAGGCATGTGAGCTGAATGAACAGCATTGTGTGACTTGGCAATCCAAAGTTATAGGCTTCAACTTGAGATATTGCTGCAGTCGTCTCTGCCCCGGAAGGATCCATCGTTAGCTCTTTTTTTTGTTTTATGACAAATAATAACGGTGCTACTTGTCTTGCTTCAGCAGCCCTCCACCATTCATTCACTGTGCAATTTACTGTATTTCCGTCACTCACATGCCGCTTTACAGACTCAAAGTGTGCCCAAATGACCTCTAAGCAACATTAACATTTGACAACAGACAGTATGAATGCACATTTGTGATATTACAACTTGTCTTTGTTTAGTAATTGGTGACAGTGGGCGGTTGTAATATAGCCCAAGGGGTCATTTGATACTGTAATGATCGCAGGTTGTCATAGAGGCGGGATCACCATCACCCTTCCCTATCAGTCAAATCTTAATAGTCAGGGAAACAGTTTCCTCTTTCATGGGTGGGTAACTGGAACTTCGGTCTTTCCGTACTTTGGTAAATTGGATATTGAATATATGTTTTTCTTATTAGAATTAATTATATTTTGGTTAAACATGAATTGTGGCTAAAAGTATGCAAAGAAATAAAAAGACAGATAGTGCTATATTCACGTATGGTTTGGATCGATTTGAACTCTTGCATTTTCACTGAATGTGTGGTACATATTCCTATGCTATATACAGTAGCTGTGTATTGCAAATCAGGGCGGTTATTAGGACACTCACTGACTTTTTTTCTGTTACATTTATATAAATACTACAATGACAATGGCTGTACTATTGTTGGGCCATTATAGGAGATAAATGTGTCCCCTGACTGTACTTACTACTTCTATTGTCTTCATCGTGAACCCTGCTCCGACACAATGGCCTCTATGATAATAATGTACGCACTGTGGCATCTCAGAACATGTACCTGATTAAGTTAGTGTGCTTTCTGGGAGCGCCCGGGTGTATTTCACTGTCTAATGAACTTTTCACTCTCTTTCATTCATTTCTTTCACGCTTGTGTTTTTTTTTCCTTTTGTCCTTTCTTCTCATTTCCTCTCAGCGTTTCTTTTAATTTTCTATCTACCTTTAACAACCTCTCATTCTCTCCATCTCTCTCAACTCTTAATAAGCTCTAATACACTTGAGCCATTGGCTTCTTAATGTGTACTCCATACAGACCAAACAGGTGCATCATTAATCTAAAGCCCTTTGCAGTGCTAGCTGTGTGTAATGTTATCTGGATAACACATTGTTTCCTGTGTGAGCCAGGGCATCCATATTATCTACCATCAATCCTTAATAAATTACACCTGGAGATGCGGTATTGTGTCTCTGTGTGCCGAAGCATTGTGTTGCCTAGACTTCCCCCGGTGGATGAATGAATACAACACGTGTGTTCTCTAATTGCCCTTACGTCTCTCTTGACAACACCCACATACTGTCACCCACTCCTGTAAAGTATTAAACTGGTTACACGTGCCTTACAAACTTGATAAAAATGACCTAAATATTATAGGGAACTGTGCACTGTTTTAAAGCAGGGGATGACCAGAAGGCACACTGGTGGACTTCAACATGTTGAATTAAACAGGTTTCTTATACAGCATTCGGTGTATTAATAGGGTAGAATGCATTCATTTGCTATGTATTGCTGTTTATCATGAAAATAATTAATCCCGGCATTCCAGTGTACTCTAATTAATTTTGAAACATTAAATCTCTGGATAATGAATATTCCACTATTTAGGGAAACACAGAATACAATTTATCATCTTCCTTGAGTTAGATGAGATATTGGATTGGGTTTTCATGACCAATTACATCTTGAATCCTAGCTGGCATAATAGCCATGTAAAGCTCTTGTATTATCACAGTTAAAAAAATAAGACATATGATGGCAGCAGATCATGTCACGTGTTGACATTTATTCTGAAATGAAACGTAGGGTGTTGGATGCATCCAATAGTGGAGACTATCACATTTCAAGAGCATTGAACAGATCAGGTAAACTTGTATAGTACATCATGTCAATATTAATTGCATTATTTTAAATTTTAAATATACTTTTTTTTCAACTTTAAAGTTGTAAAGTTAAAACATGGCCAGATTCAATCGGTGAATATAAATGATATGGATCTGATAAGTGGATTCAATACTGCATTTACATTCAGGCCATTTAAACCATAAATCCAAAATAAGTTTGAAGACACAGAGAAATCAGCTTTCCTCTTTCAAAAATGCATAATTCAACATATCCTAAATTGTTGGTCAGTGTGTAAACATGTCTCAGACCAGTACATCTCAACTGAACACACAGGGATGACATGTATATTGATGTCAGCTAATTGTGAGCAAGACAGCAGGTCAGTTTCCCAAAATGTTTTTTTAAAGACATCGAGAAGGGCAACATGTTAAAACCTGCCGTGTTAAATGTGATCTGAGCAGATTGTGTAATAGGCTCTTTAACCTTGCAGTCTTTAGAGTGTTTCATTTGTCCCAGGGCGCATCACAAAATGATTCTCATCAGCCATGTCATCTTACTACATCACTCCCCAGAAATAAATAAAATTGTATTACACACCATCTGGAAGAATTTTGTTCTCAAAGTGACCCCAATGAAAAGGGAAAAACAACTCTGACAGCCTGTTTCTGTCTTTCTTTTTGTTGGACACAAATCGGATTATTTTCTTATCACCTAAATGTGTAATTTCTAGAATGCCAACCGTGTGCAAAGATACCTTTATCTTGATATTCAAATGGAACCCTGTGGCTTTATTTATGTGGGGGTTAGTATAACACAGGCTCTACAGGCCCATGATGAGTTTACTGCTTATTAATCTCTGTCAAGTGCACAGTAAGACGTCTAAGGTAAACACACACAGAAACCCACACACACACAAACACAGACGCACATATGCACACACACGCACACATACCCACACCCACACCCACACACACACAAACACACTTCCACTTTCAAACCTATTTTCCATTCAATGATGACACAAAATACTATGCTGAATAAAAAATTACTTAATTACATAATATACCAGAAATGTTGGTGCATTGTTATTGCATATAGTATCCATATGCACACACCTACTCCAGCATTATTTAAGAACTGCAACCAACATGTATGTAACATTTGTATGTATAAAGTGTTAAAAATGATGAAAACACCCTTTCAGGATTTCCCAGAGCATTGACCGTTTTGTCCAACACAATTGTTTTGGGTTTGTTTCTTTGCTTGCTTGTCTTCTGCTTGATAACGTATTTTAGAGAAATAGACATTTATTAAAATAGTTTGTTCCCTTTATTGTAATCAAACAACTAATTGATTACTGCAGTAGTTGTTTCAGCACCAATTAATCTTCCCACAACCGTCAGTATATACATAATATACAGTACACCAGTATTGACCACAAGTCGACTGTAGTATTCAGTCATTTTACCTCACCAACTGTTTTCTGTCTATCTCTGTGGTCCCTCTACAGTGTACACACAGACAAGCACACACAGACGCACACCACACTGATACAATTTGTTGTATTCGGGCCAAGTCCATGGATGGCCTGAGGATGGGGAACAGTTGGCTGCCACATTTGGCTGGTTCCACACTGTTAGTCAGATAGGGGCTCATGTGTACAGGGGGAATAGTCTTTTAAATGATACCTACCCCACTGTCTGCGTCTGTGTGCTCACATGTTTGTGCAATGTATGCACATTTGTATCGTATACACATATACTGTATACACGCATACATATGCATATGTGTATGTTAAAGATTGTAAGTGCATGTATGTGTGTGTGTGTGTGTGTGTGTGTGTGTGTGTGTGTGTGTGTGTGTGTGTGTGTGTTTGTGTGTGTGCTTGCATTTGCTTCTGTCATTATTTGACAAGTTTTGCCTGAACATAAGCAAGCTGTCCTGTCCAACTGGTCCATTACGCCTGCTAGTGAAAATGTGTGTGTACTCATGCAGGCTTAATTTCTTGATTTTCACATTCTCTTGTTCCTGGCGTCCTTTTCTGTAATAGATCCGTTAGGCATTTCAAAGAAAATAAAATGTGTGTTAATGGTTACTGCTTTGCAACTACCACTACCATTAGTGAATTCTCTTATGTGTTGTTAAAACATTCTTTGGCCCACAGCATGCCATTTTTATTACCTTGCTTCATTTGAATATTGTGGTACTCTTCGCAGCTTCCTTTTGTCTCGGTGCAGACCACAGCGATTTTCCCTCCTTTCATTGTCTGTTCTTTGAACTTCTCACCCCTATCCATTGTTGATCGCTGTCACATCTTATGCTCATTCAAAATACGGCAAATAAATAATGCCTGCTGTTTGTTAATATGATTAAACCATGTTGTCTCTCTTTTTGTGTCTATTCATAGGTTTAAAAATCCCCTTGAAGGCAAAATGTGAACTCACGTTGGCATCATTTAAATAAATACCTGAAAACATCCTGAAAACAATTAATGCTTAGCAAAAGTCTCGCATTGCTACTTTACAGAAAATGTATAGGGGAGAACGGGGTATTCTGAGACACTTTTTACATTTGCTCCCCTCTAAGCGAGCTAAAATGATTTATCACTCAAATTTACACATTTCCCATTCATTCAGGATGTTTTCTAGAAATGGGCATTAGCATAATTTACTCAAGACAACGGGCAGTGAAAGTATGATTGTTTTAAAAAAAGTTGTCATGTGTCTCACTTTACCCCAGCTGTGGGGTAAACTGAGACAGACCAGAAAAATCAAGGGGGTAAACTGATCCAATCACTTTTTCCACTCTGAAACTACCATAAAAACACAAATTGTAACAGTTGGAATCCTGACAGCTAGCTTGAAAACCAAATATTACAAAACTAATGTCTTACTAGTAACAGAATCATGGGGTTTGTTCAATTAAGCAAAACTATTTTCTAAACACTTGAAAGTAACTCTTATCAAATACAACATATAATTTATATTCAATAATTATCCTTCAAATGACAGATAAAAGCAGTTGGATTAAAACACAGTCTGGGGGTCAGAACACAGGACCCTTAGAGCCAGCTAGTGTCTGGGAGTCAGAGCAAAGGACAATCAGAACCAGCTAGAACAGCCTGGGACTCAGAACACAGGACTAGACCCAGCTGTCTTTTTCTTTATCTTTTGAGTCTTTTTTTCTGCATTTGTTTTATTGGAATCATTCATTGAATAAAGACATATTTCTACAGAGCCTATTGATGTTAAAGGTCACTCTCCTGTCCCCCACATACATACGTGCCAAACCATGCCCTTGCTGACACCCCTTCAACCATCAACCCCCACCTCCAGCCCACATTGTCTTTTGTCTTTTCAAACTAGTCTCATTGCTACCTAAAAAAAGAGGGCACAGACACGGTCTCACTTTACCCCACAGCATTTGTCTCACTTTACCCCACTGCCACAATTTGAGAAAAAACTCTCAGCAATTCTCGGCTAATCTTCAGTTATCATCATCACATGGTTTCATATGTTGGTAGTTCATCAACATGTGTGATAGAAGTTGTTCTACCTGAATCAATTTGATTAGGCACAACAATTGATTAAGTTGGCAGCAAGAAAGTTTACTTTTACATGCAAAAAATACATTTTTGTGAAAAAAAACATGCTTACAACATCACCATGACCAAGGGGAAATGAGAGGGGCTTGAAAACATATATCTCACATGACCAAAAATGTGTTCCATTGCCTAGATACAGGGGGTGTCTCACATTACCCAATGGCTCACATTCCCCCGTTCTCCCCTACATGATAATAAGTATAATATGTTGCTTATTAAAGGGACTCACACCCATGCTGCAATTGAGAATTACAGCACTATCATACCATCCCGCCTCCCTCCAATGCCCCCACACCCTCGTTCCATGCTTGTATCACTGGTTTCACTTCAGAGGTGTCGGCCAGAATACCACTTATGGCCAAAGGCGTCAGACTATAAGCATGAGACTAGGAGAGGAGGAGTAGGGTTCTATCCGCTCTTTATTTTCCTTCTTTCACAGGCACAGTCGCATATAGATCGCGGGAAAAGAACAAAGGTTTAAACTCCGCTCGTGAGGAGACGTTACAACAGCTGTTGCGACCCGCGAATCGCATGCAAACTATATTATAACAGCGATCGGGACTGCATGTACATACTCACACACGGGTGATTCACATTTAAACTCAGATAAACACGTTTCCATGTGGAATGATGGCTTACTGCGGCAACGCTCACACATCTGACCGAGGGAGAAGAGAACGGAAACTAAACAGGCTCTCTGTCCGACTGACGTCACGGCCCTAACTGACTGCTATCCACACTGAACAAAACACATTTTAACACACTGTAAGAACTAACAACACTGTAACTTATGAACGTTGGGGCCTTTTCTACAATGATCGCTACTCGCTACTGTCTGCCGTGGAATCAAAGCAAACCCTCTAGTTGAGAATGCGCAATACAGAAGCAGACCGCAAACAGACAGGTCTGTCGGCCAATCAAATCGTTCGGTCCGAACGATTTGATTGGTTGAATTTTATATATATTTTTCATAATATTATGAGATTGAAATCATTGTTTGATTTTACTCCTGGTGGGTCTGTCTTATATGTTAGAGTGTAATTACCTTATTAATACCATTTTAACCTAATCCAAAAAAAGTGTAAAAATGCACCAAAGGTAAGAGTCGCTTTAAGTGAAATGTTCAAACCATTTCAATTTTTTTTTCTGTCAAGTGGACATCTTTCCTTTTTCTTTGTTAGGCCCGTTATTGTGCAAAACTGTATGAGGAAGCTTCTTAATTGTGCCATTTAGAAAGCTTGACCTTGCTAGAATCTAATTAATTAGTGTGGTATGAAGGTTAATTAGTAAGGAAGGATGTCCATGCATCATAAAGCCCCTTGTCTTAACCCACTGTGGCAGTCGGGCAGAAAAACAGTCATCAGTCATCCCCTTGGTGAGAGGAATCTGAAGTGATACTACTCACACATGTTCATCTGAGTCCATTTCCAGCCCAGCTCTTGTTCATTGACCCCGTCTGCCCTTGAAAGGCAAAAGGATCTTCCAGGTGGGATTCTGCATTTGAATAATCAATGGGTTAATGGGATGTCCCATTGTATTTGATGGATGAGCTTCGCAATGCAGACAGTGAACACTGTATACATTTTCACTGCATAAAGTCACATATAGAATGTACAATGTATCAGCAGGATTTACTGTATACATCATTTTGGAGTGCTGCATTTCTAGTAAACATTGTGGAGACAACAATGCATGGAAGACTCTGAACATTGATTAACATTGGCGTCTTAACTCATCCAAGAATGTACCTGGATTCTGGAATAGTTTTAATATTGGAGGGACATACACTTTTGTTGCTTTGCTGACATGGTAACTAATGGACAGATACATGCTATTTTCCTTTGTTAACAGTCTATTTTGCTAGGTTTAGCAAACTGGCTGCTTTGTACAGCTACAGTACGTACCGTTACCGTATTGTCCGTACAGGCAAGAGAATGGTAACAATCTTATTGTGAAAAAAAGTTAAACTATATAGTAATTGGGCCTTTTGTTTTTGTTGGTGGCCTACTGTAAACATCATGTCAATAGTAAGTTGTGATTGCTTTACGGGTTAGGTAATGTAAATCATTCAGGGTTCTTTTAATGTTTATAACCTTAGAGCTAAAAGGTTATGCTGGCAAAAGGGGATATTTCATCACCAGTGGATTTTAAATCATCAAGTGAACTTCACGGGTGATATGATTGGTTATGAAGGGCTGTGTTGATGGATGCTAAACACTGAGGTCTATTCATAAAGCTGTAATTGACAGTCAAGTAGGGAGGAAACAACTGTGTTACGGGCAGAGCTCCAACCTCTTCCTGGGGAATCAATGTCAATTAGGCTTAAATACACAGAGTCCACTAAAATGTAAATATGGACAAACAAAACAATACCAAAGTAATTGACATGGTAATGAATCCTCAGTTTTAGTAAGCCTTCTGGACAGCCATTGCCGGAATGTAAATATATATTTTATGTGGGCAATAAAGCCATGGCAATTTATTACAACAGCATACAGAAATATATTGCAATCGTTGTTTATAGGAGTGGTACATTCAGTATTGTTGCACTGTACACACGTTGATGTATTTACCATGGGTTCAGAGATATTTATGCTTCTAGGACTCAACTTAGCTTTTCAGCATTTTTTCAAGTTTTATACTACGACAGTGAAACTGTCTTTTCGGATATATTCAAGATAATAACTTGCAGTGGAGGTAAGACAGAGTTGATTACATTAAGGGATTTACTGTTTGCCAAAATGTAGTCAACCAAAAAAAAATGTTTATGACGAGAGTTATGTGTTATTCCTTGTTATTTTTTAACTAAAGTATAGTTCCTATGGGTTTGCACTAACACTGAGCCTTCTGTCCTGCTCTCAATATGCTCTCCCCTTTATCACTTTCTCACTAAAAATAGTTACTCATTCAAATGATGTAGTCTTTCTTAAATTACATTGAATCCTTTGTAGCGGGCAGAAACAATGTTGTTGTGAAATAAATGGGCCATTTCATTTGAAAAATATTGTGCTTGTGAAAATCAATTTTTAGTCTTAGTTTTTCCCAATAAAAATGTCTTTCCTTCTTTTCCTTGGCTCCGCTTTGGTGCTCTCCCAGGGCTTTCTTCCTTTTCTTCTAACTCCAGGGCCTTGTTATGTTCAGTTAGGACTTAAAGGGCTGCCATTTATGTGCCCTTAAATCCCACAGGAACCCATCCTCAAAAGCCACTGTACCTCAAGCTTTTTATACCATTTTGCAATCAAAACCTCAGGCAATGCTCAAGTAGTGGTGGCTCTCAAAACTGCTGAGATGTGCAGTTTTCCAGCTCTCAGTGGAGTGGTAATTGACAGGGACGCTAGGTGAGAGGAAAAGCATAAGGGAATGAGCCTTTTTATTACTGTCACAGGTATAGGATTGCACGCTAGTCGCTGAGTCTGCATAGTGGGTCTGTGATTAGGAATAGGAGATGTCCATGGCAAGTGGATGGATTGCTTGTCTGTCATTGCATCTGTATTGTACATAGTCGCTCTCCGATTGGGACATTTCAAATAACCAAAATGATTTAGATAGGTGTGACAAAGACAATTTATCAAGCTGCACAACTGCCTTCTAAAATGTATGCTTTTGTTGAAGTTTGTACCGTTTTCCCCCCCTATCTCCTAGTGACAGAAGAGGAATATAAGACTCAAATATCAAATATCTGTATGCTGTCACCATTACTGCAACTGATCAAAGAAGCTTCTAGGGATGGTGACAAAAAACAAACAAGTTGTCTTTACACATGGGCAGCTCTTAGCATTTTCATGACTCCCAGAATCTATGGAACTTAGCAGTCTTGAAAACATAACAGACCTCTCAGCTAACCTCTCAGCGAAGTGCAGAGCTACCACTCTGCACTTCTTTAATTATTCAATTCACGAGAGCTGGGGAAAAATGAAATGTTTACTTTTTATTTCTAATGATGCCTCATCCCTACACTATCATATGTCTAATTTTTTTACTCTCGATTATATTAAAACATACCTGTTAAAGCTGGGGTATGTGATTTCTGATTGGTCAAAATCAACATGAGCTGTACACTTTGACCAATCAGAGCGAGGCTCCGATTCTCTGTTCTTATTGGCTGTTGGGACTGTCCATTCACTTTGGCATGACTTTGTTGGTGTAGAGAGTGTCAGGGAGGGACCAAAGAGAACAAGTGGAGCAGTTGAGGTATTTGGATTCGAATCTCTATCCCAACTGCCATTTTCTCCCCAAATCCTCCACCCCAGCTTTAACTCTGCATATTTAGCTTCACAATCACTCATTCACTGCCTCTCTCCTTTCTGGGAACTAGCAGCCAAGGGGAAAAATGTCTGTTATACAAACTCCAAGGCTACCAAATTCACTATTCATATAAAAATAGGAACAAGAATCCTTTTAATAAAAGGGA
Organism: Ammodytes marinus; assembly: GCF_949987685.1. Classification (NCBI taxonomy): domain Eukaryota; kingdom Metazoa; phylum Chordata; class Actinopteri; order Uranoscopiformes; family Ammodytidae; genus Ammodytes; species Ammodytes marinus. Next base: position 13,737,980 of record NC_137217.1, on the reverse strand, counting down.
CAGACAAATGTCAGGTAAAGGGAAGCAATGGTTGAATTATGAATTATAATAACAAAAAATACACCTTTTGAAACGGTTTGCACATTATGCTGCTTCTTCTCTATGAAATCATTGGAATGCACCAACATAATGACAGTTAATGACATAATGCAATTGGTCAACCATTCAAGCTTTCAGAACCCACATTACAGAATACATTTTTTTTTGTTTAAATCTTGGATTTAAACTCACTACATTGTAAGGAAAATGTTGGATTCACTAGGTTGTATTTCTTTTCATAACACCTCACAATGCCACACACTGTATGCTGAGTACATACAAAGATGAATTTCTTAATAAAAAATCTGATGATTGCATTCCAATTTTTGTAAAGGGCATACTGGTGAAGATAAGCGACAAATGGAGCAGGGCAAGGAGAGCCAACTGAGAGCAACTGCTCAACATAGACATTAATTTGTGATGAAGAGAGCACATTTATTTCACAGCTATGTCAACTTTAGTGTAGTTAAGAATAGAATGGTAGGCTATTTGCTATGCGTTCATTTTTAGTGAACCACATGCCTGTATTTGTGGTGGATTAAAGTTTTGGTAGAAAATCCCTTGTTTATTGCAGCAAAATATTTGAGGTGGGCTTTTGGCCATGTGTGAGGTTAAATGTAATTACTGCTTTGTAAGTAATTGTGTTAGTTGCTAAAGCAACCATGTCATGAAATAATGCAGTCACAATGTACAACAAAGTACGCAACTTAAACATCTGTTTGTTGTGAAGAATTCTTCCTACATTCAGGGCATCCTGACCGTTTAACAATGTCATAAATTATTGAAAATGGCGTCTTGATTAAATCCAAGGCTCATCTATTATATTTATCATAATTCAAGTAGACCATGCACCGCCCATAGTTCCATGGGTGTTTAGGCAAACTAGTTCTGGTAGCCAAGCCTTACATAATCTACAATATAAAGTCTACAAAGTATCAACCAAGGTTGGTATATATTTTTGTATGTGTTTTAAAGGCATTTCCGAAGAGTGCAGAATAGATCATGACTGCACATGCAGGTTGACAATTACATTGCCTACACAGTGGGTGCGCAAGCATGTGTGTGCATTTTTTCTTAGTGGTGTCTTCAGCCTTGTGAAATTGCTTGTGTACCTGTTTGTGTGAACCTGTTCACACGTTAGTGTGTGTGATAGAGATATATAAAGAATGAGAGACAGAGAGAGTATGTGTTGCATGTGTCCGTGTATAGCTGAGGGAAGCCTTGACATTGCAGAGGACTTGCAAGTCTTGCATGGCAATGAGAAAAGGGACACTAATTCTTTCATTTGATGTTCTGTAATTATGGTGTCCACGACCCAGTCTGGCACACTAGCCAGATTTATGGTCTCCTTTGCTATGAGAGAGTGTATGTGTGTGTGTGTGTGTGTGTGTGTGTGTGAGAGAGAGAGACAGAGAGAGAGTGCAATAGAAAGGAAGAAGAGATAAAGGAAGATAGAGAGCAGAGAATGTGGAGCTAACAGGCAAGGGGTGGAGGGAGGTGGGGCGAGCGAGAACAAGAAATTTAAAGAGTGTTATAAAACCAAGTCTCCTGTCTTAAATCACCGGCCTTGCGCCAGTAGAGGTAGGCTGTGATTACTATGATATAAGGTGTTGGGCTGAATACATTTACATGTTCTTAAAGACAAATTCACCTTGTTCAAGCTCAAGCCATTGAGGTTTTTCGTGTTCCGAGACATTGTACATACGTTGCATTATGTTTCCATGGTCTTCATCTCTCTACCCCTCTGGGACAAAAAGCGTTTTGTTTCATTATTTTCTTGCGCAAGAAATGACGTGTTTGCCAAAAGAACATATCAGACACACTAACTGACTTATATTCAGGGACCTACAAAGCGGTTATATCACACCATTCATCTCAGTCCTTTTATCTTTATCCCCAAGGATGGAAAAAATGGCCACTTAGATGTTTTAATCATCAATGTTTTTCCCCCCTGCCCCCCCCCCACAACTTTGAAGGCCATCAGCAAATCATTCAGGAACCGCATGGGATCTTGAACCAGTAATGTCACTTTGCTAATGGCATTTAGTTTTATAGATTTTTCTATAAAAAAACATGATATATCAATTTGACAATGCTATTGACAATCTTTTCTATATTGGCAAACATCAGTATCGTTTCTATCCTAGTATTGTACACATGGCAACTTTTGAAAGGGGACAAAAAAAAAGGTTATTGTCCCTGGAGGTCCGCAATAAACACAAATTGCAAAGATAAGAGATGCAATCACGAAAATGACAGAAAAGTAAATTAATAAAACATCAATTGAAATAAAAATAGACTGCCTTCACCGTGACCTGAAGGTCGCCGGGCCCCAAATGTTGTTTGTGTAACGAAGATGACTGGAGGGTCAGGACCAGTCTAATTCAGTGACCTGTGACGGAGTCTCACACACATACACACACACACACACACACACACACTTCCCCACACACTGAGGTAGGCATCACTGTGTCTCTATTGAGCTCAAGCTTCAATAACAAGCTTAGCTAACTCCAGGTGTGTGGCCTCAGTTAGCCTACCTAATTTTCTCCCAGCATGCACTACTTTTTCTGGGCTCTATACATCTCATCATATATGCTAATGCATTTATGGTGGACGTTTACCAGAGAGAAATCTCTATGGAACAATATGCTTTTGATAATTGGCAAATTTGCCCGAAAGGAAACCTCCACGTGTTCTCCATGACCTTCAGTCACCTGTATTTTCCACTGACTTAATCAATAACCTTCAGACAATACATCACTTTTCACTTTCTATTCCTCGATGGTTCAGTTTCCTCCTCAATATTTCATGACATCCATTAGATTCTTCCCTGGTTGATGTTACTATGGTAGAAAAATAACAATCGTAAAAGCTGTCCTTTGGTGTCCTTAATTACTGGGGAGATATTACGGTCTGTTTGTTGATAGTGTCACCTACCTCCCTCATGACCCGCGGGACTTTTAACCCTTTTAAAAATGATTTATTGCAAATACGGATTCTTTTTAATTATCCCCGCAGCTAGGTGTCCAACAGATTTGTAAAGCCATTACTGAAAATCAATACTCAGCTTTTAGGTGATGAATTAATTAATGAAGTGTGAAGTTTACCCCGTGAGTGAGGGCCCATTGACGGAAGAGAGAGAAAGAGATACAGAGAAGGAGGCGGAGAGCGGGAAAAAGAAAGGAGATGTGGCTGAGTTGACTCGTAATGATTTCATATCAGTTGGTTTGGAGCATTTTAGCACTCCGTTAATTGCACTTAATTTGTGTTGTGATTGAAATAATTTGAGGGCAGGGCTGGGAAACAAACATTTCTCTAGCGGAGACGGGTGAATAATTTCTCCCACATGCCTTCTTTGGCAGCTAATCTCCCAGACTGGCTAAATGGATCATTATCCTAGGACCGACTCAACCAAAATAATTTAGAAGCTGGTTGACTGGTTCTTTTCTCAACCTTTGTTTTGTCTTCATTTTGATCTGTGTGTTTTGCTCTAGCTGTTTGTCCAGTTTCTTCTATCTGGGAAATAATTACCACCTATTGTTGTACTCTTTTCAACTTGTGTCCTTAAAATAACATGGCATGGTTACTGAGCTAAATAACAAAGGCTGATTGGTCTGCAACTAATTCATTCATAAAAACCTTCCTGTCTGCACAGTGGTGTGTAGGAGTTGTAGGGTTCTAAAGCAAACATCATTGTTCACCCTGTAGTTGCCAGAAAATATTAACTTATGGGTCTATCTGTTAAAAAAATGGTGTCATTGCTATAAACAAAAACTATATTGTGTGTGTAGGTGTGCATGTTTGAAGAGGACGGAAGCAGATAGCAAAACAGAATGTGAGCCAATGAAATCCAGTGTGCCAGAGAAAAAGGACAAGTGAGATATGCATGTGACCTGAAGCATGTTCTACATGCACAAGTTAATCTTTTATATATATTATTTTTATTTTACTGTATGCAAAACATTAAGCAAACTGTTTCATATGCCATTTATAAATTAAACAGCCCTGAGGCTGAAATGACTTCTCTTCTCAGAGTGCACTACCTAGGAACCTAATAGTCCCCATTATTCATGGCCCTACAGCAGAGGTCACTGCCATGGGGTTTACGTTTTTTTTTTTTTTTTACCTCACTAAATTGGAAGTCAAGAGAAAATGAATCGAGACACTCACACACACACACACACACACACACACACACACACACACACACACACACACACACACACACACACACACACACACACACACACACACACACACACACACACACACACACACACACACACACACACACACACACGTTGAATGAGCTATAGGTTTGACTTTGACTTGTCCTCAAACTGCAAAGTGAAAAATACTTTCATATATGTCATGTGGACTGTTGGAGATTGTCCATGGAGGTCAGTGTTGTTGCTAATGTCACAAGGAGTTTTGATTCAAATATAGGGTGTTGTGAATCTTTGTAATCCTTCCTTGTTTTCTTTTGACATTTCCAGGTTATGTTTCTTAGAAGATTTAATGTATCACACATGTATTTGAATAGGAACAACCATCCCTTGTGTATTCTGCCGATTTTTAAATGACTGGTGGTACAACTATTTGTAAAATTGTCGACCACAGTCAAAACAATGTATTACATGCTGCTGTGTTGTATAATTCCAAGATGCTTTTTGAAGCTACTGAATCAAACCAATCCACCTTTTCATCAAGTTGTACATTTAAATTTAAATCAATACTATTTGAAAATTCAACACACAAACTAATCATGGAATTCCAGGCCATATCTAAGAAAGACTTGCAAGAGATTGTTTAGAGTCCACTTCTCCCAAACTATACAGTTGATCAGCAGATATGAAATGCCTTTGCCCTTTGCACCATGTCTTAAAAGCTGTTATTTCCAAGGTGCACAGGAGAAAGCTTCATGGCAAAATTATTCACCTCAAGCAACACACTGAGCACCCAATACAGAGCGAGTCTTCAATTTTCCACAACTGCCAAGAGCAAGTTATTTCCGATAACAGAGAGAGACATCTGATAAAGTGGTGATTTTAACAACCAGTGGTTGAATTAAGATGATGGGTTGAAGCCTGGAACTGTTCGTCACCTTGCAAGTTCAAGGTCTGGGCTTTTTGAAAATTGAGACATTTTGTCACAAGATTGAAAAATCCTGTTTAGCTCACGGTCACTCTGTGTAGCTTGACCCTTTTCATCTTCCAGGCAGGACTATTATGTTATCACAGAGAGGGACAGAGTTACCCAGCTGAGTCGTTGCTACATACTGTATATAAAATAACCCCAACGATTATTATCTTCCTTAGCAAGTGTGGTTACATTTCATGATTTATACTTTCCATGCAGAGATCTATACATACCTAGAACAAAAATGTCAGCAGGATTAACAACGTTGCCCGATTGCATACATAATTGTTTTATAGGATATAAAATTAATAATTCCATGTATAATGTTGTTTGTTACTTTAAACAAAGCAAATTGAGACTTTTAAAACTATAGGGTCATTGCATCATAAATCATACATTTACCATACATATACCCATGAATACACCATTACATGTCATGCTATTGCTTTATTTAATAAACAGATCTGACAGACACTTTCAGGTGCATAATGCTTTCCTCATACCAAGCTATATAGCATCAATTGGAATGTCATCCACATTTCCTTCCCTCAATGTTGTGCACATTTATCTGTATCATTATTTTTCTAATTGCAGGCGAATGGTGGACTCTGATAGGATTTTATGTCTTTCAGTAGCTCCATTGTCTGTCAGGCAAGATGGATTCCCCCTCGGGGTGAGCAATATATCAGCTTTGCAACTCCATATATTGTCTTAAGCATGAGGTAATGTAGCACTGATCCATCTAGGTACTCTCTGATACCAGCATGTTAATTTATGGGGCATTTAACATAGCTACAAGGTATTTCCTGTTTATAGGCCTCCAACCCTCTCTATTTTTTATCCTTCCTTTTTAGGTTGTTAATGTTTAGGGTTTACACAATCAAATATATAATTGCTATTGTGTAAGTATTGCATGCAATATAAGGAAAACACTACACACTGTATCTGTATGTTGTCAACATGACCAAAGGCATTTTTTGTAATTCAAGATATTTCTTTAAACACATGTAAACAACCATTTAACAGGATAAAATTAGCCAACATAAATCCCATCATGAAGAATAAGACTTCTAGATTAATGTATTTTTTTCAAATTCATGTGTTATGGGCCACAGTGTGAATGGGCCTTTTTTCAGGTTCAACAGCTGCATATGTCACGCTTTTATACTTTTTTCCACAGCACCTTCGTTTGACAATATCATACCACTGCTCAGCACGGATACTTAAATGAATGAATTAAGGAATGGGAATGTACCATCGAATAAAACTTGTCACAAATCGCATTAGAGAGATTAATGCTGAGAGGTGTGAAGTGTAGCATAAAATGTCATGAGTGTGGAAGACCTAAACGTTAAAAGCGGGATGTCTTTCACGGAAACACATCTTTTCTGAAATTTGTGGCGGGATGCTGTAATTTCAAGGTAATTTAAGTCAGCACAGGTGAGGGAGCTATTAAAGTTTATGGTGCAAAGGTTCACTGGCATTAGTGTTTAACTGTTCAAATTCAGAACAGTAAAATCTTCATAATTAGCTCCTGAGACACACTGAATGTCATTTTTGTCTATTGTTGACAAACTTAAGGTGAGAACACACCGGGCGCGTTGGGTGTGGTGGCGGCGTTGAAAAATCCTATTTTTGCATAGGGAACCATTGGTTTAGGCGCAAGGATCCGTTGGCCACGGCAAAGCGGCGCTTTGGAAGCGTTACCAAAGCGTCAACGCGCCAGCAAAGCGGCAACGTGCCATGAAAAAAGATGAAAAAATTGAACTTTCAACGCTCCGTTGCGTGACGTTTAGCCGCGTTGGCCAATCAGCGGTGAGCTTGACCCGACACAGACATCGGCTCGGTGGGAGGACAACACAGAGGCTGAGAAACACCACCGAGTAGGAAATGTATTTGCGGCTGGCTGGTGATATGAAGCCGCTCGGGGTAGAAGACGTGGGGAAAGTGAGCCAGGAGAATGGGCTTCCTGGTTAATTCAGTGAATATGTGTGGCTGTGCTTAAGCCGATAAACCAAGTTAGCACCGGTCGGATAGCGTTAGCTAACTCACCCGGCTGTGTGCGGCCACCACCTCCATATAATGAACCCAAACATAAGTCCGGGGAACTTTCACAACGAGTACAGCGAAGCACCGGTGTTTATGCCTATATCTACGCCAGCCACAGTCCCGTCACAGCCAGGTAATGTAGGCTACTTGCCTTTATTTTCTACTGCCCTGAGCACAATGCTGCTGTAAATGTGTTTGGCATGGTGCTGCCTTGCTTTTTGTGTTCATTTCCGAGTGGCGTGAATCTTCAATGCTGTTTTAAGGCTATTTGTTCCGTTCACTTGCTGTTTATTTGTCTTTTGGCACAATTGTTGGCCGTGTTGTTGTTGTTTTTGTGCGGACATGAACGCTGTGGTGTCGGGTCGGGTCTGATCGCAGCCATGGTTGATTAGGGGAATAAATATATCGGGGGGGAGACTAGCTGCGTAGGGTTGGACGCGTTGAACCATTTTTGACACAAAATGACCAAGCGCCAGATCGGGCGCGTTGGTCGCTTTGGCCCAAAGCGCCAACGCGCCCGGTGTGTTCTCACCTTTACAGTTCATTACCTGGTGTCAAATGTCTGCAGTATACCATTTTGGCAACTGCTTGTGTTGTCAACTGTGATGGAGATTTGGATGGTGCTATCTAAATGTGTGTGATAGAGAGAGAGACAAAGAGAGAAAGAGTCTTGCAATTATTGTAGGTTTAGCCTAGTTTGTTATAAATTGTGAACACAAAGGGCCTGATCCAATATAGGACTGGCCCGCATTTTTGCTGTCGCTAAACCTGTGCAAATCAGATAAGAAAATAGCATCCAATTAAAAGAGCACACGCAAAGGGGGAAATGCACGCAAAAATGCTTTCAAACTTCACTGACAAGCAGACAGTGCCTGGGTGCACCTGTCCCATTTACATGCATGTGAATTAGGGAATATTCAAAAATTCAGCACAGAAAAATTGGCCCCTTCTTATGCAAATAAGCCTCATTGCAACATCAGTTATAGTGGTGCAATTAACCGCTGCTTAGATGCTTGTAATAAAACAACGATATTTCTCTCTATCTCTCTCTCTCTCTGCCTACAGTATGTCATTCTCTCTCTCTCTTTAAAGCTTGTGAGCTTTAAATGATATTGAATTGATATTGAGTTATATTATGTGGACAATCTACAGACACGGGGGGAATTGGTTGTGTACTCATATAGGATTCCCCCAAAAAAATTAAAAGTAAAGAAAAAAACTGATGGAGCTGAGGATTATTCATACGTGCTGCAAACAATTTCACCGTACACACCTGTGGTCTGTGTGTGACAGCCGACCTGTGTGGATATGAAGTAGATTTTAGAACATTTGTCACCATCAAATCCTGGCCCATCGTCTTAATGAAGCATTCGTGGCACCGTGGGTTAAACCTTAAAGGTGCAAGGTGCCGACTAGAACGGTGAGGCCTAGGAAGTGAGCCTCTTACTCGCATTAACGCAAAACAATGGAAAACTGCTCTCAGCTTCCAAACTTTGTGGGCGTGTTAGCGCCGGTATATGATTGGTGCAAATTAATTTGTAGATAGATAGATAGATAGATAGATAGATACTCTCTACTTTAATATCAGCTCTGATTCTGGTAAATGGTAAATGGACTTGACTTATATAGCGCTTTTTAGCTGATTTTCTCAGCCCCAAAGCACTTTACATTCACATTCGCATACACCCATACATACACACACTCATACACCGATGGCAGTAGCGGCCATGCAAGGCACTCTCTGAACCATCGGGAGCAATGTGGGGTTCAGTGTCTTGCCCAGGGACACTTCGACATGTGGCAGGTAGGCGGGGGATCGAACCTCCGACCCTGCACTCCAGAGGCGACCTCCCTACCCACTTCGCCACTGTCGCCCTAATTCTAATATATATTTACGAAGATCTCCTCTGACATCCTAGTTACTGCAGCAGCAGGTGTTCGGTAGAAACACACACACACGCACAATGGAGCACTGGGATGAAGCCTAGCATATTACTTCAGGACAAACACATACACACTTGTTTCTCAAGGAGAACATTTCCTGGAGGTTGACAAGCTCCACTTTTGGTCTGTCCAAGGTCAAAATGAACTCTATGTCTCATTACAATCTACAGGTGCTTGAAGAATCCCCAATGCTATTGCGCGTGTGTGGTTGTTATGTGCAGAGCGTGAGTATGCTGTGCATCTGCGTGTGTTGGAAAGGAAATGAGCCCTCCGAGTCTGGCTAAAGGGCTCTCACCCCTTCTCACAAGATAGGATCTTAACAAGCATGAAAGCAGAAGGGAAGTGTGTGAGTATTGTGTCGAAGAGTGTGTATGTGTGTGTGTTTGTCCTCTGGCTACACATTTTTTTTCAGATTTCTATTGCATCAAATCACAAAGACAATTCCCTTGATTTTCCTGACTTGTGGCATGGCCGGTGGTGAGCTGAGAGAGCTCTTCCATCAAATATTTACTAGTCTATATCCTGGCTCACACCACAGCAACTGTTATTTATGTGGTGAAAGTACAGACAGTCTCACCGTAAATCAAATTACTATTACAGCCAACACATTTCATGAAGGCAAAAATAAAAACAATTGAAAAACAACTTGAATTTATTGAATTAGTTTATCCTTGCACTAAGTAGCATGATACAGCTAATACATATAACTTGAAAATAGACCTCCACCTCATCCAAAAATGAATTCTGCTCAAAATTATCACTTTATTTTTCTGAGCTTGTCAAACTAGTTGACTAGAAGTCACCAATAATAGTGTGACTTATTAATGTTGAAACATTTTATTGCATGCCTTACACAAACAGATCAAGTGAAGTAGATTGACTGTGCGGCAGACAAAGATATGTTCAAACACAACATTGGATACATATGTTTGCCTCTGGGCATTTAACTGGGCTATATAGGCTGCCTAGAAACATTAGTTGGGAAATGCCATCAAAAGGCAATCAATTAACCTGGCTGGGTGTTGGAAAATAGTATCGCTTATTAGAATAAAACCTTTGTATTATAAATGTATCTCCATTAAGATAACTTACTATGCATAAGCCACACACATATACAGTATATGTTTGATGCATATTATTTACATTTGACATGTTCAGAGTTATGTTTTGTGCATTTTATTGCACACTAATTATACTATATATTCTGGACTAACATGATCTCATAAATTACTATTTTGTTATTGATTATGATTTAGCAGATCCTTATGAAAGTGGCACATAGTTTGTATGGATGTGTTATATAAACATGCAATCATGCATTGCCATGGATTTCTATTGTGGAAAAGAGTACTTTGTCTATTTGCATTGTATGTATTCCTTTTGGTCATGGTTTGGTTTGAATGTGTATTCATGCATTGTGTAAGAGTCAAAGCTTTAGGATTGTTTGCTTTATAACATCACAAATAAAATCTGGTCTGTTGTAGCTCTTAAAAAATAGTGACCTAGTGCAATATTGTATCATTGTATTAATCATGTTTAGTGGCATTGTGCTGGATTCAGGCAACATGCAATGGGTGACACTGACAGTTTATAATCAACTCTACTTTAAGTTTACAGCATTATACATTTATGCAGGCAAAAAAAAGAAAGTTTCAAATAGAACTGCACAACAGGATTGTAATCCCTCATTCATTTTGTCAAGTAAATTGCATTTGCAAGAGGGATACAAGCAAAACAATTCAGTGCAACCTGATGTTCACTGAAGTGGCACGAGACAATGTGGATGGATGAAATGTTGGGGGGATGGATTGTGGGAGAAGGGTGTAGTGGTGGCGGAGAGGAGAGGAGAGGAGAGCCGATATCCAGGGTGTATTCACCCTTCATTTAACAGGCAAACTCTCACAACCTTACAAGAAAGTATGAACACACTGTATCATTTGACTTGCATGAAGTGGTTTCTACATGCACAGAGAAAGACTGGGCTGCAATTTTTGGTATTCTGTCTGCTCCACAAATGTCTTGCTACAGTGCTTGTCGAAATTGTGTTATATTTCCCTTGTGCATTAGCTCCATTTCAAATTTTTTTGGAGAATTCCACTCGCTGTGAATGGGAGAGAAAATCCTCGCTGGTGGTGAAGTGTGGTGTGATGGCATAGCAATCGGTGGTTCATTGCACAGAAATCGTGAAATAGCAGGGCCAAAGGACAGCCTGGTTTCCAGTTGGGTGGGAACGTGCAGCTGCTGATGCATTCTCACAATGTATTGCAGATGTGTGGCCCCCCGTCAATTTGCTCTTTTAACTGTGATAGATATGTTTTAATTATGCAAGCTGGAACATTCTACATAACACATTGTTTCTATCTCTACTATGCAGTTTATAAAGGTGCCATGTTTTTCTCTCTTTTGTGCAGACAGTGAAGCTAGCGCAAGCGCTTCTGTATTTTGACTGATTGAGAACATGTGTTCTCTTGCGCGTGTACGCACCCGCACACACAGACACACAGACACACACCTCTATTTTTTGATTCCACCTGAGAGATAATACTAGTAGTGTAAGTTCACAACGGAATACTATTGATTTGAAAACCCAGAAAATGGATGTAATGTGATGCACGGTAGTAATGATGAATGCACTCGCTGGTTTGTTTGCCAGCTGTATATTGACTTTTCATTGACTCCCACATACGTAATAAAGCCTGAATGGCAAAGCAGCTTCCACTCGATAAGTGTTCAGTGAAAAGTTTGAATTAAACTTGAGCTAGAAGTCCAACGCTTATTTATGTAGAAATAATTATGTTTGAGATATGTCTTTGTTTACTTTGATCTTCTTAATCGAGAAGGAAATTAGAACTGTTGGGGGGGGGGGAAACAATAGTTATCAAGTAGAAACTTTAAAGTCTCCCCAAAACAGATCTTTTATTTATATGCAGTGCATCTCATCACTGTCTCTATGAAATAAAATCGTTCCGTGACTCTTTTTTGATCATCCTGATTATCTTACCAAACTCCTAAAAAACTCTTAAAGTATCATTTAGATTGCCTCTGTAACATTCTGAAATCAATCGTTTACTTGATTTCCATACGCCAATTTAATTTGTTCTTTTCTTTGTACAGTCTACTGATACACTGCACATTGCAACACTCCAAAGCAAATGTCAAAAGCCAAATAGTAAAATCTTCATGAAATCCCCATCTCTTTACCCATTGCCTTTCTTTTTTTCTTCTTCAAAAAACACTCATCAGGACCTTCAGTACATATTCCTATTTTCAATTATTCTGGCTGAGGGCAATATGTTTTAATGATGAGCCGATCCTCTGAGTGCAGTCTGCAGCATTGCCAGCCCGAGCAGTAATGCCTTTTGCACATGTCAGGTTCGGGGCCTATAGTTGTAATCTGAGGCTCATTACAGCTGGTGAGGCCAAGAGCAGCAACGGAACACAACTTCTCCCTGCAGCGCTGAATTACTTTTCCACCACCGGGTTCCCCCTCTCCCCTCGTTCAATGATCCTCTCCTTGTCTCAGCTCCTTCACTGTTCGTCTTTGATCTCTCTCTTTCTTGTTTTATATTCTCTCCCTTCCCGACTCTCTTAATCTCAATATCTTGTTCTTCCCCTCCATCTGCTTCTCCATTTAGCGCCCTCTCTCTCTCTATCTCTCTCTCTCTCTCCATTTCCCACAGTGCACTGGGCAAGGTGCATCAAATCCTCAAATTCCTCTCAAACCAGCATGTGTGTATTTGGTGTGTGAGTGTTTGTGTGTGTGTAAGTGTATTGGATGTTCTCCCTCATTTTGCCAGCACCGTGTGTGATTCCTCGATCCCTCATAGCGGGGGGACTTATCTTGCATATTGTGAGGTCAGCGTAGTATTGACAGAACTGTGAATAACCTTCTTAAACGGATCTAGCTCTGCATCTAAAGTGCTCTACTTCAATGCCTTTCATACATAAATTGAAGGCATAAATCATTCACCGTGCAGCTTTTTACTGACAAATTCCTCGCCATGAAGCACCCTGTTATACAAATTGTGGCAGACACGCATCTTAACAACCTAAATCATGCGGACCTGATGTTTATATTATCACCTAATACAGTCAAAAATCAATCAAAAAGTGGTAGGAGGTCTTGGGTGCACACAGACTATGCGGGCTTCTCCAAGTGCAGCCCCTCCTATATGTGCAGCATTTGTTTAAAAAAAGGCTGGGCATGAAGTGGAATATAAATCAGAGGGTGTGGTTATCAATAAATACACTCTCAGCCAGTCATATAAATGGTCTCATTGCTCTGACATAGTTTGGCCCAATTGCAGTGATGTGTGACAACAACAGCTCAACAAATGAAGAATGGGCTTCTCGGGGAAATCATATTGTTGTGCGGATGGTGCAGACCAGCTGGATGCGACCACACATAGTGTTTTTTTAGATATGTGAGTATACAGTATGCATTTGCACATGTGTTGTAGCCTGGTCCAACCAGACCATCGTACTTCATTTCATTTGTACAGAAGGTCTGGAAGTGCTGTAATTGGCAAACGTTCACTCACTTGGAGGCGGGTGTCTGTTGAAGTTTAAAACTATCGGATCTGCCCAGTGCCACTCTGGATTAGCCAACCAATCACATCACGTTTGGTCGTCATGTGTGTCATGAGCCGGCTTTTGACGGTGCGTTCCAGTTGGACAGGGAACTCGGAAATGTCCGACTTCACTACATATTGTAGTCTATGAATCTACTGGTACCTGGCAACAGTAACTTGTTAGAGCCTAACGTTTAGTTATTTGGACGAGAAAGGTTTCAGGCGTCCATACTTTCGCGAGCAGATGCACTGGAACACAGACAGGTCGGAACTCGGAACTACCAAGTCGGAAATCTCCTTCTTCCGAGTATAAAGGAACGCAGCATTCAACTGAAACTGGAGCGCAACTTCGACGTCATCGTTCTCAGCCACTCGCTCTGTTCGCTGATTGGACGATTGCAGATTCTCCGGAGAAAACTGGGAAATGCACTGTACACCCAGACTGACTACTGAAGGGAAAATGAAATTTGGCCGGAAGTATGCGGGCGGGCGGAGCCAGGCTACATGTGTTGTGCTTATTTGAAAAAAATATATACTGCCCTGGCAGCGTGTATCCTGGAGCACGGCTTGACAGCCAGCTAACATAGATAAAATCCAATATTGAAATGAAGAACCAAGGCTTGCTTTTCTTTTTTCTTCAGTGTATCTCCACTGGTTTCTTTATCATTGTAAAACTGTAACATACTGTACATAAAAACATAAATCAATATACATACATCACCAGAACCATACAGACATTAAGTACAATACACGGTAAGTATGACATGAATAATACACAAAGCTTAGCTAACAAATGTAAAATAAAGGAGAGCTAGCTAAGAATACAATACTGCTGCAAGCTGCTAGCTAACCGATCCACATTAGCCACATTAAACAAGCATACAAAAAGAAGCTAACTTTACATGTATATATGAATAAGCTAGAATTAACCACACAAACACTACTCACAGACAAATAGTCTCCAAGGCACGGCGATTTAACAGAAATACTCGACAGCATTCATCTCTATGCTCTTCCTTCTGACGTGTCTGCATAAACTGAGATCAAAGAAAGTCCGACCAAAGACCAGAGATTTTGCGCGATGATCCTCTATTCAAGAGGGCTCACTCTGCCGATATTTCCAAACACAAAACAAAAAGCAAATATGAACACTTTTTCCTAACTTACAAAACTGCCATATAAAAATAATACTGGCTTATACTGAAGGCAGCACAAAATAGGTTATATGTAAAGGTTTATATTGTTTCTTTGCACTGGATTTAATGTGTGATGGCGCTGTCCTCTTGTGCATCACTTATCAAATCAGAAGCTGCAGATTTATCTAAACATCTGGCCGGAATCAAAGAAACTGAAGAAGAAGAAGAAGAAGAAGAAGAAGAAGAAGAAGAAGCAGCTTGTCATTTGATATAAAGCAGCTGTGGACCGTAGATATGGTCAGAATCAATCATAGTCATTTAAACATCAATGCAGACAGATTTACCACCATTCCTGCTGTCACCCTATTAATAAAAGTTGTTTTCTGATGCTGATTTAAACTCATACATTGGTTTGGGAGTGTTTAATTGAATTGTTTGAACTGACTGTCTATTAATATCCTTCAGTTGAAGAAAAAAAAAAAACTCCCACTTGTTTGTGCTTCTTCTGCCACATGTGCACCGTGCACTCCAAAATACACAGACAGTCAAAGCTAATTATTTCAAGGTCAGGAAAAATACCAAACTGTTGAGAGCGCTGCTAGCGATTGTCATTGGGGGCCCTGATTGTACAGGTATGTTAGTGAGTCTGTGAGGCTGTTCTAGGCCAAAGGAACTTTGAGCCAATGTCAGCAGGCTCACAACAAACAATGCTGATGAAGCAGTGTAGCAGGTAAGGTTTACTATAGGGTTGCCGCGGTGTGGACATTTTCATACCGAGTAATACACGTGCGTCAACACCGGTGTTACCGGTTACACCACCAGACAGGGTCTTAAAAAAAATATATATATATATATATATATATATATTATTAGGCTTCACCGCAGATTTCAAGAGAAGACGGTCCGTCGGCTCTGTAGGCGCTTACTTTGATCTTAAACATTAGATCGCGCAATCTATTCTTGAACAAAACAAATGCTTAGTGTTTGTAGATCATTTGGTTAAATTATTATGCAATTTGTTCAATATGAGCCACTAGAGCCACCGTACTGTGTTGCCTCATCGAATCAGAATGACTGGTGGGCTACTTCACTTTTACCTGTCTGTAGGCTATCAGAGCCATGATCGGAGCGCAGTTTATTGAATGTTTGGATTAAATTCACTCGTTTAAACTCGGTGTGATCCTTGACTCATACCAACCCATATGAACTTTCTACAGTGTTGTCAATAACTGTTGTCGTGCACTTTGAGGTGTGTCGGTGACGCGACGTCATTTTACCGGGGCTTTAGCTCCAAATGTTTTGAGTGAAGCTACCACGGATAGGCCTATATTTGCGGCGTGATTTCCACTGGGGACTTAACATGTTCCCCCCCCCCCCCCACACACTTTACAATTAATAATTTTTTCACCGCAAGCTGTCATCGACACGGAGCAGCAGCACACAGACAGCCTGCCGCTGTGTAGGCGCGGGTGTGTGAGTGTGTGTGTGTTACCTCCGGTTACCTCCCGTTGCTGAATCTTCAACAGTTTGCTGACTACCTAGTTTAGCCTACGTTTTCAGGTTCCCTAGTAATAGGGTTTCATCAAAAATATTGCCAAATAGGCGCGTTTGCTTTGGGCTTTGAAGCCAAGTCCTCCGCCATCGTCTTATAAACTCTCTACGGGAGACTCCGCTGCTGTGACGCGGCCCTGCGCTGCACGGAGTGGAGCAGACACTTTCAGTTTCATTGTTTTCTGAGTAGCCTTATTATAACTTAGAATTTAGAGTAGCCTTAGACATACTAGTTTTTTATTTAGCCGAATGAACTGCCGCCGTCACGCAAAATTGAACCAATTGGCTTTTATGTCTATTTTTTTTTTAATAGGCATCTATGCCTAGACTATCCGGTGTTGCTCGGTGTTGAGGCTCCCACCGCGGCAACCCTAGTTTACTATCATGGTGCCTCTTATTTTGCTGTGTTAACATGCTAACATTCTCAAAATAGTGAAACACTGTACAACTAAGGCTAATGGGAAATGTCTTTTTTGCAGGAATTTGGTCATACATGTTAGCCATATGGTGCCATACGAACAATTCAGATGGTCACCAAAATCCATTCACTTCATCCTCCGGGTAAATATCTTTACGTCATTGCTAATGTCATCGCTATTGATTTAGTGGTTGTAACATACTTTAATCTGGTGTTGGATCGGCATACAGATGTAACGACAATGCCAAATTTAAATTGTATGAAGTGAATATTTCAATAAAACAAAAATCAGGTTTTTCATAGACAATCGCCAGTGAGTATGGCCCATAATACTGTACATGTTGTCTGCTCATGTTAAAAACATTTTCAACAAATAACACACATTGGGGGGTGCCCTTAGCTCAGTTGGTCGGGCGTCCCCCCCATGGGCCTCGGCCAGCAGCGGACCCAGGTTCGATTCCAGCCCGCGGTCGTTCTCTGCATGTCACTCCCCTCTCTGCCCCATTTCAACTCTGTATCTACACTATCAATAAAGCATAAAAATAGAAATAAAAAATAACACACATTCTTTAAAACAATATTTGGGAGACAAGAGAGAGGAGCTTACACAATGACTTCTTTTGAATAGCTGTATTCTAAGATGTCTTGTCTTTTTTGCTCTCTTTCATTTTCAACAATGAATATTTAAGAAACAAAGTTCCTCTGTGTCTGACAGATAGAAATGTGGGATTATGTTAAAGAGAGGAAAAGTTTTTTTTTCTTGACTCCTTAGGGTATATACGGATAATTTATCCTTTACGGGGATTTGTGTCTATCAAACAAGAGTGAAATGTTATATAAGAAAAGTATATCTGGGAGGAATGTATTGAGCCGTGACTGATCCGTTTCCCTTTCTCAGTCACTTTTTTGACAGTCTTTGATATAATAGAAAGAGCTGAGGAAATTGACTGGCATGGACAGTTTGTTGGATAGTTGAACGCATGAACCACTTTGTCAGAATAAAGATTGTGTAACGCTTTGTTCAATATTCATGGATTTATAGACATGATGGGCTATTTGGAAATGAAAAGCTGGTCATACAGTAAAAAACAATATTCCTGGTTTTCTGAGAGGAGAGCTGATATATTCCTCCAAATCAGACAGTACTCTTTTCTAAAGACATTACAAAGGCTTTTAGAGGGATATCTAATGCTCCTTACTCGGGGATTATAACTCACATATGACAGCAGATATTTCCAGTTCCAAACCTTTTCCATTTTTCTTAACATTTGTAAAAAAGAAACTCTTTTCTTTGAATAAATTAATCAAGTAAAATACAATTCAACATTGATTGACTTGTATATCCTGATAGTTAGTAACAGGCACAAGGGGGCTGTAACTGTGGAATGACATATTCTATTCTGTTGCACTTCTACCATAGTATGAAGCAACATGCCGGGACACTCTTTCATGATCTCTTTCCTTTCAGTTTAATTCAGTATTCAATTACACAGCCAGAGCCGGCCCGAGGCATAAGCGAACTAAGCGGTTGCTTGGGGCCCCCGACCGCCAGGGGGACCCCCTCCTTTTTTTCAGTTTGTGTGTTTGATATTGACATCATATTATGCAAATGTGAGTTATCATACAAAAAATGAATACAATGTTTTGGTCTAGATAGTTAATAGCCTAATCATTGAATAAGTTTATCTGGGAGGTAATCCAAAATGTACTGATCATGTCATGTTCACATCCATGCATTGAGTTTATTTAAAAACATTTGGAAATGGGGCTGCCCTCAGTTGCCCATGCACTGTGTATTGTCTATAGCCTATTTCAGCCTTGTCTGTGAAAAAAAGATACAGTAGCTGGACAACAGAGTTCTTCTGCTTCGTTCCTCTCACTGCATTTACATGCATTCATTATATTACAGAGAAATGTGTCCCGTAAAAGATAAAGAGCTCCAAGCCCAACCCAGAGGACCCTCCATAATATTTTATTTTATATTAATATTTTTATGGAAAATCCATGTGCCTTTCTTCAATAGCTTCTAATTTATAAGACCCAGTGTCTCCAAATTATTTGTTCACACACAATTTCCCAGATTTAGCCTCTTAATTTATCTCTCAAAGTGCACCAGATTCATAGCCTGGAAATCCAGACCCTGATATCTTGAACGATAGAGGGTCTGGCGACGATCAATTGTAATTTCCAACTCAAGGGGCGGCTCCTACTTGTGCATTTCAAATGCCACTGCATGCAGTTGGATAGCACTACAACCAATCAGAGCGATGCACAAGGCAACGTAAGCCCCTTTCGTTTAGCGAACAGCTGTTAAACTGTTAAATTAAACGTTTGCCGTTGTCGGTCGGCAAAATAGAACATTCCACTTACTTGCTAATGAAAGATTTGAGTGCCGTCTTCCAAATCGTTAAGGGTCGAGGCCAAAGCAGTCTCAAACTCACACAACATATCCACAGCCATCTCTGATGTTTACTATCACGGCTTCGACGTCGCATGCACGTCACTGTCGTCATCCGGTTACGTCCTCCCCAGAGTACCATATAAGGGGCTCTGGCGCGCCCGCCAGATTTCTGGCTTTCTTGATAAAGCTTCAACGGAGCGTGTCCACACCAACACGCGCAGCAAATTTAATTGGCCAGCGCCTAGTGGCAGGTCTGGGAATGCCAGGCTACCAGATTCATGCATTTCACTTTAAAAATGTAAAAAAAAAAACCTCCCGGAGGGTTCAGATCTTGGCTGTCTTATATTTTCACCCAGCTGCACATTGGAGGCACTAAAGGGAAAACACTGGGTGTGTGGATAACATTTAACAAAGGGCAATAATTTGGGCAGCGCTACGATTGGAGAGGGGCCCCCTAATCATATTCCGCTTAGGGCCCCATGAAGGCTTGGGCCGCCTCTGTACACAGCTTTCTCTAAATCAGGGGTTTTCAAAGTTTGAGAGAGTGAGCCCCCCCTCAGAGAACAAATTTCAGCGGAGCCCCCCCCGCCCCCAAAAAAAAAGTATTTTAATTATTTTACAAATGTAAACATCTTTTTTATAACATTCTAAACATTTTTGTGCTTTTTTAAACACCTTTTTTAATACATTTTAACATATTTATCTAAGTATGATTTTGTCTAGTTTTTTTATGTTAAAGCGGCAACGAGTAACTTTTAAATATCTTTTAAACAGCCTCATGTTTCTTCTAATAATCATAAATTACCTTTAACAGCAAACGAGACCATCAGTGCAAAGAAAGACATTTTTATATAGTTTTTATTACTGCATTTGATCTGGTCGTACACCCAGTCCGATTTTCGGTTCACGCGTGCATGCTCTATGTTCACATATCCGTATTGGTCACAGATTTCAGTGTGGCGCAGGGACGCGATTTGAGAAGCCTATCACTCCAGGTGAGGGAAGGGGAGCGGGAGCCTTGTTTGAGACAGTTGTTTGTCGTCATAATGACTGATAACGGGGCTGAACCATCAAAGAAAAAAAAAGAGAATGCAATGAAGAAAAGCTAAAAGGGAGAGTGATAGTCGGGCGGGAGGGCGTTGCCAAGCAAAGTATACACAATTTCACGCAGCGAACCTAGACTGCAGTGTTTACTCCTAAATGAATGAGCGGTAGCCTACTAAAACAAAGTTTACTTTGCCTCACCAGCATCATCAGATGACCATTATTCATCTGAAATAGTCATTATTTACAACATAAACACATTACCTCATCGTGATCCATACTAACTAACTGCCATCTCTCGTTCATTCGCTTTGTGTGAGGACACGGGGACTCGTTCAGCTCCGTGAGAGGTGACAATGCATCAACTCATTGCAATCAGGTGTGTTTAGCACTTACTGGCATTAGTTGATGCTGTGTCACCCATAGACTCACGGAGCCGAAAAGAGTCCGGTGCCCTCACACTTTCAACACACGGACACGCACCATATTGCTTCCTGATTATTTGAATCTGCACTCCCTGCACGAGCTAGAAAACAGCTTCACGACAGCTGGCGTCGTACCGCTTTAGTTCAAAGGTGTCGCCAACGTGCCGATTTACTCGTAGTAGCTTTAATCCAGTGTTTTAATCCTGCTTCCTTTAAGCATGGACTGAGTGTGCAAATGTCAATGTCATTCACACACCCAGTGTTTTTTCGCTAGTGCCTCCTATGTCCTGCTGGGGGAAAATAGTAGCCAGCAGAGAACCATTGGTCCCTGGGAGATTTTTTTTCGCCTTTTTAAAGTGAAGTGCATGAATCTGGTGCACTTTGAGAGGAACATTAAGAGGCTTAATATGAGGAATTTTGTGTGAACAAATAATTTGGAGACTGGGTCGGACGAATTAGAAGCTATTGAAGAAAGGCACATGGATTTTCCATAAAAATATTAATTTAAAATAAAAAAATGTATGCAGGATCCTCTGGGTTGGGGTTGGTGCTCTTTTTCTTTAACGAGACCTATTTCTCTGTAATATAGTGAATGCATTTAAATGCAGTGAGAGGAACGAAGCAGAAGAACTCTTGTCCAGCTATGCAGTGATGTTAATATAAAAAACACATAGTTTTCACATATTCATCCGCGCCAACCACTGCTCTAAATAACCTTGCCTTTCAAACATAATCAACATGTGTGTGTGTGTGTGTGTGTGTGTGTGTGTGTGTGTGTGTGTGTGTGTGTGTGTGTGTGTGTTAGGCAAGTTGCTCTCAGACAGCTGGTCTGGAGGGGTTTACTGGAATGGCTGTTATGGTCACTGTGAAAGGCATCAATGTTATGGTCAATTTGTGAGCTGTAAGTCTGAGTCAGAGCTGGGGAAATGTAAAACACTCAGATATCATAATGTAAGACCTTGGAGGACCATGAACTAAGAGAGGATAGATGAGGCATGAAGAGGGAGAGGCAGTGGTGTGCACAGACATTTTGGGGGGCAGGTGCTTAGTGCAAAAAAAGGGCACAATATATTTTATCGATGAATGACCAAATCATTTTAAGGTTACTTGTACAAAATCCCCCCCTGGCCTAATGAGTTTTAATCCCCAGTCACACACACAGTGTTTCTCACAGGAATTTGGGAGACTGTGTTTGGGACCCCAAATAACATTGTTCGGGGCCTTCAAAGATCAGGGGCCAATATAGAGCCATCAAAAAAATCGATTGAAAAAATCTTTATTATTTTCTTAATTTTTTATTAGGGCTGTCAAATTAACGCGTTAATTTCGATTAATTAATCACAGAAAAATGTACGCGATTAAAAAAATTAACGCAGATCAATCACACTTCTATATTGCCCTTTGACCTGGTGCAAAAGGGGTTAGACGAGAGCGCAGCTGCACCTGTAGCGGACGCGGCCCGCACGGGATTAAAGAGTAAAGAAAGAAGCAGGGGAAAGGGGCCGAGGGCTCTATGGATGTGTTATGGGATGTTTCGGGCAAATAAGCATGAAGGTAAGAAGACAGCTTATTTTATTCTCCGCAGTGTCTGTGCATTATTCATTTAGTGGGCGCCAACAATAGGTTCAAAACTCTAAGTAGCCTATCTCTCAATCTTCCTCTGTGTCTCACTTTTGTTTGCTAGCTGCGTGTGCGTGTGTGTGTGTGTGTGTGTGTGAGTGTGTGTGTGTGTGTGTGTGTGTGTGTGTCAATATTTTTGGCTATGAGTAGTCCGATGGTGAATGTGTCGGCGCTATGCAGCGCTGTCTGTTTTGGAGATAGACAGTCGTCATTTTAGCCTGCTGTTTTTTTTGTGGTTTTAACTAGAAAATTTGCCCCGAAACCTGGCTAAAGAGAGGAGACAGAGTTACGTGTGAGAGAGAGAGAGAGAGAGAGAGAGAGAGAGAGAGAGAGAGAGAGAGAGAGAGAGAGAGAGAGAGAGAGAGAGAGATACAGCTGTTTATAAACAGGCAAAAAAGTGTCATATAAGTATGCGATTAATTTAGATTAATTAATCACAGAGCCTGTAATTAATTAGATTAATTTTATTAATCGCTTGACAGCCCTATTTTTTATTAATCGGTGCATTATTATCACATGCTTTTAATCATCGAGTATTTATAGATGGTCATGTCAGCATGGGCAAGATACACTGCTTACATTTTTTTTAAGGGCACTTGATTATGGGCAGGGCAGGTGCTCAGGCACCACTTGGTGTCTACCTGTGCACGCCCCTGGGGAGAGGGAAGGGGATTTAAAAAGGAAAAAGAATGTGTCTTGTAGGAAGAGTTTCTCTCAGGAAAGTGAAATGTGTTAATGACTGCTCATCTGAGGTGAAGGCGAAAAACAAGCCAGGGGAAATTGAGTTTTATTAGAAAGAAAAGAAGAGACAGCAGTGGTCGAACGGCAGGGACACAGTATATCAATTATAAAACCTGTTTTATACAGCATGTACACTCAACAAAAATATAAACGCAACACTTTTGTTTTTGCTCCCATTTTTCATGAGATGGACATAAAGGGGTAGTTCAGGATTTTAGACATAGGGCCTTATTCCCAAGTTAGCCTTGGTGTTCTTTATCAGTGGAGACAGTTTTCAACACATTTAATTCAGTCCTTCTAGTTGCAGAGTGCGCTCGTGCTAAGCTAGCGCACGGCATCGGGGGGATACCTAGCCTGCTACTAAAACAGTCTTACCCACTCCACAGTACACCCGAGGCCAATCAATTATAACGCCAGACTATCGATGTAAATGTCTGTGTTGATAGAATAATTTTAGAAATAAAACCAACCTCGCATCGCATGAATTATCGCATTTTGAGGGACTACTTTCTTAGCAGCAGCGTGTAACCGAATCTTTGCTGTGTAACCGAATCACTACAGCAGAAAGTAAACAGAGCAGCGTGGGACAGAAACTGAAACTGCACTGCCTCCAGTCTACCGTCATTCTGTCCCGGTTCTCTGCTGCAGCTCCAGCGGGGGCTGTCTCTACAGACGCTCTTTCTCTTTCTGCCCTTTGAGCATCCCTCTCAATTCTTCATCAGTGTATTCCGGCTCGTACAGGTACGGTTCGTTGGATACAACAAATTCCTCATAATCGTCTTCAAAAGCAGACGCATTGCTAAGTCCTCCAAACGTGGCCATATCTTGTTTATTGCATAGGCTAATACAACTCCTTTGTGCACTGTACTCTGCGTCTGTAAGACAGCAGCAGGTAAACAAACTATTATAGAGCCTGTAACCTAGGTATTAGTCCGCCGCTGCCGCAGCCTACTAGGAATAAAGTCCCTCAAAATGCAATATGCGAGGTTGGTTTTATTTCTAAAATTATTCTATCAACACAGACATTTACATCGATAGTCTGGCGTTATAATTGATTGGCCTCGGGTGTACTGTGGAGTGGGTAAGACTGTTTTAGTAGCAGGCTAGGTATCCCCCCGATGCCGTGCGCTAGCTTAGCACGAGCGCACTCTGCAACTAGAAGGACTGAATTAAATGTGTTGAAAACTGTCTCCACTGATAAAGAACACCAAGGCTAACTTGGGAATAAGGCCCTATGTCTAAAATCCTGAACTACCCCTTTAAAGATCTAAAATTCATTCCAGATACACAATTGTACCATTTCTCTCAAACATTGTTCACAAATCTGTCTAAATGTGTGATAGTGAGCACTTCTGCTTTGCTGAGATAATCCATCCCACCTCACAGGTGTGCCACATCAATATGCTGATCTGACATCATGATTAGTGCACAGGTGTGCCTTAGACTGTCCACAATAAAAGGCCACTCTGAAATGTGCATTTTTTTTGCTTTATTGGAGGTCTGGGGACTCAGAACCAGTCAGTATCTGGTGTGACCACCATTTGCCTCATGCAGTGCAACACATCTTTTTCGCATAGAGTTTATCAGATTGTCAATTGTGGCCTGTGGAATGTTGGTCCACTCCTCTTCAATGGCTGTGCGAAGTTGCTGGAGACGGCTTATGGTGGAGAAATGAACATTCAATGCACAAGCAACATATCTGGTTGACATTCCTGCTGTCAGCATGCCAATTGCACGCTCCCTCAATGCTTGTGGCATCTGTGGCATTTTGCTGTGAGACAAAACTGCACATTTCAGGGTGGCCTTTTATTGTGGACAGTCTAAGGCACACCTGTGCACTAATCATGATGTCAGATCAGCATCTTGATGTGGCACACCTGTGAGGTGGGATAGATTATCTCAGCAAAGCAGAAGTGCTCACTATCACACATTTAGACAGATTTGTGAAGAATGTTTGAGAGAAATGGTACAATTGTGTATCTGGAATGAATTTTAGATCTGTAAGTCCATCTCATGAAAAATGGGAGCAAAAACAAAAGTGTTGCGTTTATATTTTTGTTGAGTGTATATACTATGTAGTACTGTGTGTGTGTGTGTGTGTGTGTGTGTGTGTATGTGTCTCGCCATTAGTGTGTATGTATTTGTGAGTGTATATTGGTACACTTGCACATCTCTGTTTATGAGCATGTTACCTGTGCTTGGCTGTGCCACATATTGTGCTTATTCCTCACATATCCTTAACCTTTAACCCCATCACTTCAGTGTTCTATCATTAATGCTGAGTCGCTGGGTTGTCCAACATTTCTCCTAATCTGACACTCAAATTGACATTCTCATGGCTCTCCTGACACATAGGATTCATAGTAGCAGTGTATGGCAATATGTCAACGCAACAATAATGGTTTTATTATACAATGCTGGCCAAGTCCAATGGACAAGACACAGGATATATACCACTAAGAGTACAGGGGAGATGGGAATCCTGCCTGCGTGATGTATTTCTTGGGTTTGTGTTGTTGGCATGTTTTTGGTTGCACTGTGTTTCTATTATGCAACCCAAATGCAACTAGATATAAGGACTGGAGACAAGCAGACACTGGCAACTTGGAATAGCATTTTTTTTTGTTGTGTATGTAAATATAAGTCTCGGGATATGCACTATTGTATGTGTAACTATTTTACAAATAAAATAAAACATGCTACTGTGTGTCTTTGTACAGTACAGTATATATTTAATCAAGAATGTGCGTCCATGTTACCATTAGCTTCACCTGCTCATCCTTTGTAAGGAGGCAAGGAGCTGGAGCCGATTTCAGCTGTCATTTGGCAAGTTTCCAGTTCTTCTGAAAAAAGAGAAAAGAAAAAGCATCCTGCTGAGGCCACAATGCATTCATTGCACCACTGTGACGACTAAATAATATACTAAATACTAAATAATAAATAGCGATGTGGCCATTTAACACTTGGCTCAAACTCAATTCTCAGAGTTTCAATTAGTCAAAACTCAAGAGAGAATTGCTGCTGAATGGATTTTTTTTTTCTCAAAAGGTCAAACATATATCATTCGAAAGTGAAGACCCTGTTTGCCCGATAGAGAATATGCCTCACTAATTCATCTACAACATATTCTATATGTCCCAATCTCTTGTACGTACAGTTTACAATTATTCAGGTAAGGCTATTCGGAGGAAATTGCTGAAGGTGTGCCTGTAATCACAATGTTTCTCAAAAAAAAAGGAATGATGTGACCATTATTTGAGAATGCACACAAATCCCACTGCCTCATATGTCATTTGAATAAAGATTGCTTCTGAAGTGGAGGTTAAATGGAACCTTTGCACAATTCAATTGGTTTGCACTCTAAATGTATTGCATTGTTAAAAGGCAAACTGTATTGTACTGTACTGTATATTTCATTTGTGTGGTATTGAATCGCCCAGTCCATAAGAACATGTACATTGAATCAGTGTCCAAAGGAGAGATACAGTTCACCTCCCGTATATGGCCAAGCATGTAATGTAATATAATCTGTGTTGCAGTAAAGGAGAGAGGAGACGTTTGTCTGAATGCTATCTACGCTATACGTGCTGCCTTGCACATAAGTTGTTTTTTCCATGTGATGTGTGTGTGTGTGTGTGTGTACGTGTGTATTCACTGTGTGAGAGAAAGAAATAGAAAGCACAGTGTTTGGAAGTAAATATGTAAGTCTGTGAGTGGAAGTCTATTTGAAAACATAATTAGGAAATAAAAAGACAACAAATTCACAGCTGCCAAGATACTATGTATATACAGTCAACACTGTGCCCACAAATACATTTTTTTATGGAAAGAACACTGTATTATATTGATGTTTTTTTGCATTGCTCAGGCAGTATCCCTCATGTTTCATCTGCTTACAACACACGCATGATGAAACCAATGCATGAAATACAATCACTGAATAATGCTACCTGGCTTATGCATTTGATGTCATATTTCACCATACAATGATTTTTATTACATAATTTTCAAAAAAATGTTGAATGCGATGTGTGACAAAGAGCTATACACTTTGAACTGCGTACCATTTACAACCTAATAAATCTGTCCCCAGTTATTTTCTGCATCTCCAGATTTTGTCATAAACCCAGGCACTCCCCAAAACGTGATTGTAAATAGCAAGTCTCTCCAAAGCTGTGTGTGTGATCAAGGAGCTATAGGGTAACAATATGGAACTACACATTTGATTTTGACTTTAGCAGTTTTATCTTATCTTGTCTCAAGAGACAAAGCCTATTGTTAAGGTTTCGGGAGGAAACTCACACACAGAAACAAACTCGTCATGTTAGAGCAGCAAGCCAGCAATGACTTATCTAGTCTGCCAAACAGCAAGGGAGCAGGTGACCCAATAGCACACTCTGTATTATTGTCTGATCAAATGGAATTACTCACTCACTGCCCTTTTTGAACATGTACGTCTCTCAATTCAGTGGCAGGATGATGCAGCCATATTGTTTAATGTTAACACTGAATGATTTGTTTAAAAATTACTACTGTTCTCAATGTATTTGCTCGATGAAACTAACACTTGGTTTTACCTACATTTTCCACATATGCTAGTCCCCACTTCTCCCTCTACTTCTTGCCATCCATCTCCCTCCCTGTTGCTCGAAGAATTGAAGAAATCAAATTACTTATTCTTCCATGCTGGTAATGTCATTAGATTTTGAAGGACAAACACATAATACATCACAGTTATAACTGTGCCTCCAAATAAAAATAATAGGCATTGCTGTAATTGCTTCTATAATGCATGTTTGTAGCTACATTTCTAGCTCCATCTTCATGCATATAAAAATAAGGAACTTTGCTGCAGGCTTTTTCCACCCTGTTTCTCTATTCATTAAATTGTTGGATGAAAACATGGACTCAATTTGTTTCAATTATTTTTTACCTTGTGTAATAATCTTTGGTCATCTCCAAAAACACCTCCTTCAAGGTGTATATATGGAAGCTTTTACATTGTGTGGGTGTGTAGCTGCAGGGCCCAGCAGAATAATGTCAAATGGTTGTCACCAGTGAACCCTAACACAGGGCGCGTTTCAGCCCCATTTTTTCAGTCATTCGTCTCACTGATCAGATATGTTTCAATTTTAATCAAGCCGTCTACACATGACGGGTAACAACTGGCTGGCTTTCGTACATAACTGTGGCCCAAAGGGCCTTGCTATGCTTTAAGTATTCCTATATTTTAAGTCATCCCTGTAAGTACATTGCATTTTGTACTGGGCTGCGAATATCATCAACCTCACAAGCAAAACAAAAAGAATAGCGTTGATAAAGTTGTATCTGGTGTTGTGCTATGACTGGTTTTGCACAAACATGAAATTAGAGGCCTCTTGTTAGTTGCTACGTGTAGGGTCAAAAGGTCCTTAGTTTTGAATTTCTACAGAGTATTTGCAACCTTCAGTTGTACAGAGGCGTTTAATGTCTTCTAAATTATTGTTTTGGTTTTAAAGCCCATACATTCCTTGTTTCGGATCCGCCTCACTGAACTAATTTCCAAATGAATGAGGTGAATGTTTTTATATAAAAGAACCAAACAGCAGAGAGGCAAAGCTAGCAAAAGGTAGCCAGGAAATGTCTACAGCCAGATATAAGATTTGGTCGTAACCAAGTGCTAATATGTGTTTGCTCACTATAGCAACCCGGTGTTAGCTAATGTTCCCCATGTCAAGTTTATAAGATAAAAATATTTAAATGTTGTTTGCAGTTTTATGCAAATAGACCTTTCACAAGAAGCACACTGATGCAGTCATAAGGAAGTCACATCAAACAACCCAAACCCTAATACCACACATACTGCTGCACACAACAACAAAAAATCATGATAGTAAACAAGACTGTTGGTATGTTGCCATTGTATCGAGCTATACGAAAGGCCACTTTAGGCTCTGTTTCAGGTGGACCACTCCCTCTGTGGTAGAGAATGGACCAGAACAAAACCCTTGTCTTCCACCCTGTTCCTCCACGAACCCCATATTCCACACAGCGGGCTGTGAAATCACTTTTGGTCTCCCTCGGAAAAAGAGCCCCCCATGCAGAAATCCATAAATTCATGAGCATCCACCATCCACATGAAAAGAAGAGGATGTGGTGAAAACAGAGTGTTGTACAGAGCAGAGGGAGAGATACCAGATCGACCAGAAATAAATGAAGAGGAAAAGCAGGGGAGGAAAACAGAGAGAGAGAGAGAGAGAGACAGACGTGTGACAAAAAAAGGCTAGAGAGAGAGTAAAAAGAGAAGAGAAAAACTGGACAGGCACTGGCACAGGAGAGAGCAGACAAATGAATGCTGAACAGCAGTGTGTGAAGTGCTCGGAGGGACCCAGCGTGAGTCAGGGCCTGGTCTGAACCCCCGACCGATTTAGCGCCGGAAGACAAAGACATAGGAATATCAAAATCGCTTCGGCTGCTCGCACACACAGACACACACTCACACAGAAACATGCAATTACACACAAACACATGAACACATACACGCTTTTGATGAACGAGCCGATCACTCGTACACATGCATGATCATGTAACAAACACACGTACACACACACACAACTGCTCCATTCCTTCATTCTGCTCTGGCCAGTTTCACCCTCTCCCTCTGTATTCTCCCTAGGAGCTCCCAACCTGCATGGCCTTGTTGCAGCTCTCCCGTATTGTTGCATTTCTCTCATTTTCTCTTGCCTCTTTCTCATCTTCTCCCCACTTCTCAACCCTGGGATTGCAGCGCTGCTAGCCCTGGCACAGCTATATGTAGCTTAGGTGCAATAGGAAAGATAATGTACTCCAAGCAATGTGACAGCGCTCATTGATTCTTACATAATATGTTACACAGCGAACTGCCTACAGCTGTATTCTTTGATGATGAAAGCTGTACACTATTACTTTTTTTTCCCCGCAGACTGAATCTGAATTACTGTATGATGATAATGTTTCAATACAATATAAGATGTTTGAGTGTATAGAAATTGGGTTGTTGCATCAACAGTGGGCTTGAAAGGATTTATTATTATAGGTTCACCTGTAACAAATTCAGTAGATGGAACATGATTTAAGTAAGTGCACACTGTCAATGTCTCCTTCCTCCGCCTGTCTGGATGGAAGTAATATGCTATCCTATATGCAAAAGGGTCTGATACCATGGAGCGCTAATAGACACATGCCAGTACTTCAGGATTAAGCCCTTAACCCTAGAACACTAACGCTAAATATTGTAACATTATCACTAACACCGGCTGTATTTCACCGGATATACTGTACTCAATAAAAAATTATTTTCATCAAAATATAATAAAGTACTAGCCTGTCACCGCCCGCCTATACTTCCGCTCAATTTTCATGTCCCTTCAGTAGTCAGTCTGGGTCCGTGGTATATTCGCGGGTTTTCTCAGACAGATTTTTGGCTGTCCAATCAGCGAAAAGTGGGAGTTGCTGAGAAGCCGGCACATGACATACGTCACGTTATGCGATTGGTTGGCAGATCCAGAGTGTCACTGGGCAGATCCAATAGTTTTAAACTTCAACAGACACCCGCCTTCAAGTGAGTTAACGTTTGTCAATGAGCGATTCCAGACCTTCTGTACAAATGAAATAAAGTATGATGGTCTGGTCGGACCAGGCTATTAATGCATAACAATACATGGCAAATTGAGGTATTTTTCTTGTATTTCGCCCTATACATCGTCTCATAAAACAAAAAAAGTTATCATGGGGGGACCCTATAAAAAGACTGTACATGTAGTGAAAAATTAGCAAATCGTTAACAAACTTGTTTTTCGGTTCACCCATTCCTGGTACATGTGAGCCTTAGCATTAGTGTTCTAGGGTTAAAAGGACCAAAACTGTTGATTAGACCCACACAACAGTATTGAGCCTATATGTTTCAGACTGTTGTACAATCTAGCTAGCGCTCAGTATAAGGTTAATATCATCTTTCTAGTGAAGCATGATGGTGGGGCAGCATAAAACTGGGAAATCAGGAGTGGGAGACAGGTCAGAACTGAACAATGAACAAAACCAACTTTCGCAGGTGTCTTTGAAAACCCTTCCCTAAGGAGCTGACCACCTCAGGCTGGCAAGAAAGACAGAAAAAAAAATCACTTATCAGGAAGACAATGACCTGAAGCACAGAGCATGAAAAATGCTGGCGAGACTTCAGAATGATACTTTGTTCTCCAGCGACCCGGCAAAAAGGCTGGACTTACACACTAGTGGAAATGTCTGAAGAGACATAAAGATCACAGGTGACACATGCTCACCATCCAATCACACAGGGCTTGTTGAGATAGTCATGGGGGGTTGGGGGGATTGGAGAGACTAGCCAAAACCCAGAGTATTTCCTGAACAATCTTTGCATTACAAACTAGGTAACTATACTAGTCAGTATCATGAAGTTGTAAGTGTAAGACTATTTAATACGACTCAGTATATTGTATCACATTATTTAATGACTAAATTATGAGTAAGGGATGAGTTGTTACTAGTTTGTGCTGCTCGGTGGATTACAACTGCATATCATGTGCACAGCAAACATGTATCACCGGGTTTGTGGCAGTTGTCATGCTGATATCTGTATGCTGTGTTCTATCCATTACTTTAATTAACACTGGGGCTCTGCAACTCATCAACGGGTGGTGCAAGTTAAACACACAACAGCCACACTCACACAGAATCAAGTCATTGGCCAAAATGCGCACACACACACACACACACACACACACACACACACACACACACACACACACCACACACGTGCATGTGATTTACCGTAAATGTACAGTGCCCATGCAGAATTTGGATGCTAGTGTATTCTCTCTCTCACACACACACACACACACACACACACACACACACACACACACACACACACACACAGAAAAGCGCAAATGCACACACGGTGACAGAGTCATTATTGACAAAGGTTAAGAGGTCTACACAGATGCACCAGGAAGCGTAATCACCATCATTATTCCACCACAGGTGCCTATTGGCCAGGGAGGGCAATCACATGACATCCCCTCACAGTCTTTGACATTTGATTGGTTAATATGGTTCATTATGTGATGGGAAGATGACAGATCAATAATTACAGTGAGGGGGATGTCTGCATGTCTTTGTAGTGATGGTGGAGGTGATAGGAGCATTACGGTGGATGAGGACGAGATAACCACAATTCAAAAGTGCCCGACTAGATGGAGGATGAAAGTAAAGGCACAACAGATGGGGTTAGGGAGGGCATTTCAAGTATGTGTTGACTGGCACATCACTGTCCCCCTGTTAATGAGAATGAGATAGGGCTATGCCATTGAAGAATAATGAGATAACTTAAAAAGATGAGGTAATGCATGTGATGATGTGCCGTGATTGGTTCACTGCGATTTATGTTGAAAAAGAGAGAGAGAGAAGGAAGGAACAAGAAAAAGAAGAATAAAGTCTTTAATTAACTTAGACTGAATTGATTTGTGGAGTTGAGGCAGCCAACACTGAGACACTAGGAGAGATAATGAAGAGAAAAATATCAATAGGATGAAGTAATTGAAAAAAAGTAGCTGTACGGTGTATGTAATAATTTTGATTCCAATACAGATACGTGTGTTATCCTTAGAAAATTACTAAACATGGCCCCATCCCTGCATGATATGACATGATGGTGAAAAATACATGTTTTGTAAAGACATTCATAGGGGATGTGGAATTATTTCATTCAATTAATGTATTTAATTGTTAAGTCAGAAGCGGAATGAGTGGGATGAATTAAAGCATGCAGCCACCATAAAAAGTGCTGAAATGATTGTTTTTACAGTGTGTCCGCTTCCAAAGGTCTTGTCTGCCCCCCTCAGGCTGCCAAGCAAATAACACCCCATGTACAGTTATGAAGTCAGTCCATTGTCTGCCCTCAGTACCACTATGATGTCATGGTTAACACAGAGACAATTATTTCATTATTTTAGATGATGCGGCCATTCTTTCTGGGGCTATTGTGTTATGTTGTTTTAGGCAGAGAATTAGTGGCAAGATAAAATGAGAAAGAGAGGAAAAGATCTCATAAGTTAATTTTTCAAGCCCTGAGTAGCCTACGTCCCTCAGTTTCTCCATTCAAATGTGAAATATAAAGTTGCTGTTGATGTCTTTTCATAGATTGACTGAACACACAGTTAAAGGTCAGGGTTATAGTCCAGGCATTATATAACCTGACCTTAAAAAAATGCAACAGAAACTATTTCAACTTCTCTTGTCTCGTGAATATGTAATTAATAACATACTAAAAGTCTTAAGGAATCCAAGTGGTGGAAAGTGGTTTTCTAAGGGGTTTATTTTCTTTCTTTTTTTTATAAAGGTCCACCCCTATTTTCTCACAAAATGCCTGCCCTACTAGGGATTTGGGTTAATTTCATTACAACTGCATATTTGTTCAAACTCAGTTCTAATTCATACTTTGAATTTACAGATCAGTGGGATTGACAATGGTCCCTTGAACACCTTGCATATCCAAGCTTCGTTACTTTTTCTCTGAGCACATACAAAATCAGTGGCGAATTGACACTGATACAAACATTGCATGCAAGCCCAGACAGCTACAAGGGGAAATTGTTTGTTTGTTTTTTTACACTGTACATAAGGTTTTATAACTATTGTATATAACATATTGCTGTCCACTTAAACCTGCAGTGTGTAGAATTTTGGGTTTTATTTCCTAGCAGATTTTGTAGAAAAT
Organism: Ammodytes marinus; assembly: GCF_949987685.1. NCBI lineage: Eukaryota > Metazoa > Chordata > Actinopteri > Uranoscopiformes > Ammodytidae > Ammodytes > Ammodytes marinus. The sequence continues at coordinate 13,704,146 of NC_137217.1, read as the reverse complement.
AATTATAATATCCATAAGTATGTTTAATTTAGTGCATATAATAGCTGAATTTCTTTTTTAGAATATATGTCCATATTTCTCCATACTTTGGACCAAGGCCTTGTCACCGCCATTTTGGAAGTGTCATAGTTGGAATGTCATCAGGTGCATTGTTTAAAATTTAGAATTGTTCTTGTCCTTGAAGGCCACTGTAGCTTCTGTTATTATTCGAAAGGGGTGGGGTTACCCAGGGAGCGTTGCATTCTAGAACTTTCTAGAACTTACTTGATGATGTCATATTACACACTGCACCTTTAAGTGTTATTGTTTGTTATTCTTTGTTTTCTAATAAGTATTAATAATAATAATAATAATAATAATAATACATTTTATTTAAAGGCGCCTTTCATGACACGCAAGGACACCGAATTGGGATTTTGGGGTCCTGATATTCTGTCCATATTGTTTGTACTCTTGACATTAAAGCTCCCATATTATACACTTTTCGGTACTATTATACACCATATTATATGGTCTTAGTGGTCCCTAATACGTTTTTCTTTAATCGTTTGCTGAAAAAAACTTTCAGAAAATTTATTGTACTATGCTGATGTTCAGCTAATCTCACAATGGCCTATTTTTTAAAAAGAGTTGCAGCTCCCCTCGTAAATATACAATCTTTGAGCTGCCCCCGCCCCCTGTCCGGAAGCGAAGCCAGATACGCCTCGCCCTCTGTCTGTCAGGGCCGTGGACCAATAAGAAATAGGGGTGTGGGCTGCACAGTGGAAGCTTCTGGCTTTCCAGTTTGTGAGGTCAGAAAAGGGGAAAATTCTGACTGGAGTATATTGGGGGGAGGGGTGGGGGTTTCAGAAAGGGGGAGAGTGAGAACAGGAGAGATTGTTATTTTTTTAAATATTTTGGCAGTCTCTAGGCACACTGTGGACCCATGGATATGTTAGAACACATTTAAAAAGTGCATTTAGCATAATATGTGACCTTTAAGGCATTTGTCAGGTGACAAGTGTTGTAAAAAATGTATTTGAGTTTCTAAATTTGAAATGTTTGAAAAATCCATTTCATGTATATATTCTGCAAACCTGAGAATGCTTGAGTTGTTGTGAAACAAACAAAGACGCATTGAGAGAAATACACCTGTTTGGAATTAGCTGAACGGCTGTGCAGTTATTCATTTGGTACTTTAGTTAAGGTATCAGGAGATATGATGAGTATGGTACACAAATGCAAACATGGCAAGTGAAGGGAAAACAACACATAACATGTTTCATATATTATACTTTTCAAATGACCACACTCATCCCCTCTAGCCTTTTGGCATTAAAAGCTATTGAAGTAAAGTAGTATGCTAGAAAAACAAAGGCTAATTAGATTGGATACAAAACTCAAATAATGTATTTCAAGAATGAAAAATTGATAGCGACAGAAGAGTATAATTGTTTGGGTTAACCACGTTAAATGTCCTTTTGTTGAGAAGTGCCTGAAAATGGATGTCTAAGTTATCAGAGATTTATGGTCTGTGGCCCCACCGTAAACCCAGGGGTGTAAAGAAATAGTGGGGAAATATTGCTTGCTAATGGGAAGGAAATGCTAAATTATGCAAATCAGTCTCAGAGCCATTAATGGACATAGTCATTTTTTTGAAATACAAGTTGAGGGCATCTTTCTTCTCCTCCTCTCTCTTATTAAGGCCATTTGGCAAGGGCCTCAAATCTATAGGTGAGGTGTGATGTGCTGAAGTTAATTGCCTCTCTCTCTCTCTCTTTCTCTCTCTCTCTCTCTCTCTCTCTCTCTCTCTCGTCTGGCCTGTTTTGGCCCTAATGAGTGATACATTATTGCAAACTTCTTGGAATCATATTAGCATTTAATAAGGGGACAATAAAGTACATTGGGGACACTGTATCTGATGTGACAGAGCAATTAGCACTATGTTTTATGAGTGTCTTGCTGGCTTGAAGTGTGGCCTACACTTTGGAGATTTGCTAAATTGGAGCAAGGCTCAAACGTCCTGGGCCATATCGTGGAGCTCTTGAGAGTCGTACGTGAATTGCTGGCAGTGTTCTTCTACTGGTTCACTTTGTCTTAATATATTTTTATAAAAAATGTAATTATGACAAAAATGTATTTTTATTGGGAAATGTGGACGATTCAGATAATCACCTTTCCCATTGTCTTGTCGATTTCAAAGATAATGCAATGTGAGTAGAATTGTGTGCTGTTGCCCCGATGCACCCACGCTACTATGTTTAGTGTTGAATCAAATTGACTGACTTTGCTCTGTGAACACACAGTAAAGCAACCGTCAAAATGTGATTCAAGCTGTTTGTGTTTAAATTCAATGTCGTGACCAGAACTGTTCCAAGGGGCAACTCTATAATAACATTTTGCCAAAAGAAAAGAAAGGAAAATTATTTGATTTGTTGTGATGCCTATAACCTAAGTAATAACTCCAATATTAAATATTTCTTTAACAGTCTAATTGTTCCTCTGACGATCATAAATTACATGTAACAGCAAATGAGACCATCAGTGCAAAGAATGCTGTTCTAATATGTTTTTTCTTAATGCCTTTTTCATGGGTCCCTCACCCTCGAACTATAGCTGGCATGGTAAAAAACACTACCACTTTTGTCCAAATGGGGTGCAAGAATTAACAAAAACTGAAAGTTCCTCAGAGCACCTTTAACGTATAATATGTGTATCCTAAATACCAGCTGCCAACATTGTCAATATATTGTTATAACTGATTATATTATGGTTATATTTTTGAACAAACTGTTTATTCATGTCTATACCCATTTTGATTATAATGATTGGTTGTTGCAGTGTCAGCGCTTTGAATAGTTGAATCAAATATTTAATAAAATGTTCCCTGCAAGAATGACCAAGTATTGCCAAGTATTGATGGATGTCAACACAACCTCACTCAAAAGGAAACGTTTTAGGTTTATAGAACTTCCACCGAAAACAAAATCACAAATTCATGGATGTTGCCTTGTGAATGTGTGATTTTCTTTCTGTGAAATTAAGAATATAACCACAGTTGACAGTCTGTGTCTGTTGTGGGATATGCTGTCAGTGTGTGTGTGTGTGTGTGTAGAAAAATGATCTTTAGTCAATACATTTTTACTTAAGCCGCTTACAGGCTGTGCAAATGTGTGTGTGTGTGTGTGTGTGTGTTTGTTTGTGTGTGTACTAAAAAAGTCAATATGTGTGCCTGTGATTTTGTGCTGTGTTTGAGCATTCTGTGTGTGTGTCCTTTCCCTCTCACATTCTCTGTTGCTGAGGTGTCATCTGGGTGCTCTTAACACGGGGAAACTGTAACTACATGAAGCATTCAGACTTAGCTCCATAATCTATCCGTGGCAGAACAAACCCAATTGGACTGTGGGAGGCTGAACACAGGCATCTGTAATCCTTCCACCCAACAGACAATCAATCCCTCCACTGGCCCTTGAATGACTCCACAGAGTGCCCCCTGCTTTGCCTCTTGTGTTTGCTGTTGGCTGATTATGCACCATTTCAGATGTGTGCACAGGGATGGTTGGAATATGCTGTGTGTTTCTGGGTGTCTATGTTTTTTTTTAAGATACATGTGTCCTGTGTCTGTTTATTTGTGTTTTTTTGTTTCCTGAAGGAATGTTGAACGAAGAAGGAGATAAGGTAGTGTCCAGCTGCGAATTGATTAGCTTCACTCTCCTAGCACAGAGTTCAGACTGGCTGAACATATAATCTGCAAAAGATAACAAGACTCGCTATTAATATCCAAAAACATTTGACTGGGGTTGACCTAGGTTTAGGAGCTAGTGGTGTATTATAGCAATGCATGTAGAATACAACGTTTTGTTTTCTTGGCTCACCATTAGGAGATCTAGAGAGGGTAAAGACAAGGGGTTTGAGAAAAATTATTGGTTGCATCGTCTAAATCCCAGGTTTGTGAAATGCTAATGTAAGATGGCAAGTCACTGACCACAACAAGTCGGGTTCCTTCTGGAAAGGGGACTCTCCTGTAAAAGGCTTTTGATCTCAGGAGGAACATCCTGAGTAAGTGAAGGTCAAGTTCTCCACCAAGGAGTTGCAAGTAAATTTCACCCTGCCATTTTGGTTGAGTGATCATACCTATGGGGACCCCTCTGTTCACACAGTATGGTCTGTGTGATGCAAATCACCTGTTTAATAACTTAGCAGCATGTTCATATTGATGTGTAAAGGTGTTTGGAATGTCGGTCCTCTCCAGTGTACACAACCCAAGTGGCCCCTGTATTGTTATTCCCATAATCCTATACCCTATTTGAAACCTTCACACATACAGTAGATGTGTGAGCAAGAACATCTGGTGGGCCTGCCTGTGAAAAAACTGATAGGAGCAGAACAGGAGAGGAGTTCTCCTGCTATGTAGAGCAAATGTAAACTATTTAGTAAGGACAAGCACAAGTCAAACCAAGGGGGGGGGGGGACTGCATTTAACTAAGCAAGGGAACAATTGCAAAGTTTGAGTAATGAAGTATGAGGGCATGGTACTGTAACTTCTTAAAGACAGTGGGGGACATTTTGACTGTGGCTTTATCCATGCAAAAACAAGGTCTAAGAGTAGATAGATGCTGAAGCTTGATGTTCTTGCTCCTCTCAAAGATGTCTGCTTCTCTATCGATTTCTCCCACCCTGGGCCACATAAACGCCTTGGCTGTGAAATTAGTAATGCACGTCGTCACGCATCCTTCACAATCATCCGGAGATTGGGATACGTACTCGCTGTACCTCCGAGCGTTACACATTTGCATGAATCCTCATGTGAGTTTAATAAAACTGCAAGATGAATTACTTTGGAAATAAAACGCATCGTGACATTTTTTGGAGGATGCCTTCGGAAAAAAAAAAACGGAGGCGCGAAGCTCTGTCACGTAGACCTTGTTCTGTGGTGGAGTTTGTCTTTTCACATAGTACTTTGGGACGGTTATGCATATCTCTGTGCATACTTGCTATAAAAAGAACTTCATAAATGTGCAGGTTATAAGTCGTTTTGTTGCAGTTTTACAACTTTAAAAAAAAATCCAAAATACATTATAAACAACAAAGTGCCGACTTGGCAGGCTCACAGAAATGATCTTCTCTGAAATGTGATCATGTCTGTGCAATCTTCACTGGTCCTTAAACCAATACTGAATGACTCAACCTCATTAGGTGTGTGGATGTGTGTGAGATTTTTCATCATGAGGCTTCATAGCAATGAGAAAATAATTGGCATTTCAGTTATGATCAGGCTGGGGGCTTACAGAGGGGAGATGGCTTCCAGTCTGATTTACACTTCAAGAAAAAGTGCAGATAGACAGAAGAAAGAAAAAACACACCATGTCTCTGTCTTTGATCCGGCTCATCGACAAGGCTCTGGAAGGGTAATTCTCACAGACACACAAGACAGACTCTTCTCTATATAATAGGTTTACTCAAAATGAAGTCAAAATCAAATCCAAACTTTGGTATGGTAGTACGCTGTCTATGGTAACCAAACATTACAATATCACCCAACAAAATATATGCACCGTATGTATTGCCCGTTCTCTATTGACATGCTAATATGCATTCAAAAAACACGTTCACGAGCATGCGCACGCACACACACACATTTTTTATTTTATTTTTATTCTCAAAAAATAATTATTTTCAAACATCCTGAAATAATACATCCACATTTGTATTCTCTAAACTGTTCCTTTTAATAAAAATAACCTGTTTGTTCAATCACTGCCATGTGAACAAATTCCATACATCATTTTCTTATTCCCAGTGCTTCATTTTTTCATTCCTTTTCCTTCAGCGTTAATTGATTTTAATGGAAATGAGTTGACCACTATTGTCATATAGGCTGCCATTACCTCGCGGCCCCAATCTCACTGTCTCAACGCTGACGGCTAATTGTTGGTCTGATTGTGTGGCCTTCCAGTGCTGTGGCGTCCATGCTAATAACCTAATTATTGAACAACAATGTAGTCTCAATTAATTCAATTACTGCAGACACTAATGAGCACAGAGTCCAATAACAAACGCTTGATATTTCAATTCGACTTGCATCTCTACTTGATAGGCTTTGTTTCCACTGCTCAGTTTGCTGTAGATGGGATTTTATGTAAAATGGTGAGGTTAAAGAAACATGCCCGGAGGTCTAACATGCATCCATTAATTTTAAGGATTGTAGCTTTGAAAAAAAAGGCTTTTATCCATGTACAGTATTTTATGTATGTATGTGTTATGAATATACAGGTCATCATTCTAGTACCTTTTATTGTTCGCTAACTGAAAAAAATGCATTGTTTTCTTAGAAAAATAGATGCAGCTTAGGGGTACACATTGACTTGCAAGAGTGTGTTTTTTTTCTTGATCCTTCGGTAAACAAACCCATTGAGCCTATTGCCCATGCAGTAGTCAGGCTTTCAAAGGCAAATTGCTTGGAAAAAGGGCAAAGCGCACATAGTAATAGTATATGGAATACTGTGCAGATATGGCTGAAAGGTATATAGGGCTTTTGTTAATGTGCTGAAAAGACATGTCCACTTGTAATGGAAGGGAAGATCTGACTGTGAGTGTCAGTGAAATGCAGCTGGTTCATGAGTGCACAGTTGGGCGACTGTGGCTCAGTTGGTAGAGTGGGTCAGCTGATGATCAAAGGGTTGGAGGTCCGATCCCCGCCCTGGAACCCGTGTCATGGTTGTTGTGTCCTTGGGCAAGACACTTCACCCACCTTGCCCTGTGTGAATGTCGATAGTTAGCCTGCTATCGGTGCACTGTATGTGTGTGTGAATGGTAACGTGGGAAAGGAAAAAAGAGTATTTGGTCTCAATGGGATTTATGGGGATTAATGGGGTTAAAAAAATAATAATAATAAAAAAAATCAAATCAAGACTAATAATTGTTCACTTTTTTTCTTGTTAAAAACCAAAGTTCCATTTATCACTGATGACTCAATGTGATTTTAGGATGGGTTCACCTGTATTGAAGTCTATCTCCCATGTATTATTCTCAATAGGTGCACTGAAAGAGTAATTGGTCGCTGTAATCATTCCTCCTGTCCATACTTAAAAGTCCCTTCCTTAAAAAAAAAATTAAAACCTTATGTTTACATTTTACCTTGAGATCATCATGAAAAATAAACATTTGTTGCTGGCTGCCTTAATACGTTTCTGAAGATGTAAAATCCAGTCTGTGAGTATTATTGCGACCATCAGCATCACAATGTATTGCCTCAACGGTACCTTGTTGTTGTTAACACACCCCAGAAACACAGCCACCTGTTGTAACACAGGTCTGTGGTCAGTTTGAAAACCTGCTGAGGGGTTTTGACTCATGAATATCTGATCAATTTTGCCAAAGGGGATATTTGGGCGTGGGGACGTAAGACAAGCTTACTCAAAGGTATTGGATGTGATTAAAATTGCCATCTTATAGGGCCCCAATAGAGGCTCAGTCATCAGAAGCAGCAGACCACGGGTTTGAATCCAGCCCGTGGTCGTTCTCTGCATGACATTCGCCTCTCTGCCCCAATTCATCTATGTCTATCCTAACTGTCTTATAAAAGCATTAAATGCCAAAAATTATCTTTAAAAAAATATTGCTATTTTAGGAAGCTGTGTGGTGTGGAACATATATAAAAATGAACAAGCACATACTAAAGTATTTATCATTGATGTGTTAGATGTAGTTAATGTTCAGAAGATATTTTGCACACTTGATCTTCCCAGTGGCTGCACTCTGGAACTTCAAACATCCAGCCCCATAATAAGGTGGAAGGGGTCGGACCAGAGTTTAACAAGGATAAAGATTTAGGCCCTATCAAAAAAAAAGAAACACATCCTCTGATTCTACAAAGCAGAACGCTGCACAGTGAACAAGAAAGAGGATTGGGGATGTGGGGAGGGCGATATAAAAGCTCCTGTTAAAATTAAATAAATCTAGTTCCAATTTCCCGGCACAGAGGGATTTGGTGTCACAGAAGTTCATTTCATTGGCCTTTTGACATGACTAAATCAAATGCTGAGGAATTCATTTTACTATTATTTGATGGGCGGACAGGATTCACAAGGCTTCAGGGGGCTGCTGGCAAAGTCCAGCCAAAGCCCTAATCCCTTATTTAATGTCTGCAAGACGAAACTGGACAGAGAGAAAGAACACAGACAGAAACAAAGAAAGATAAAAGGAAAGAAAGTTTCAAACTAGAGAGTGACATATAAGTTCTACAAATAAATAAGCCAAACTAAAAAAAAGAAAAGAAAAACAAGACCAATAGCATGGTATACTGTATATATATATATATATGTTTTAATGAAAGCAAAGGAAAGGGATTGCTTTAGTTTAGATGATGCCCCACCTCGCTGCTGGAAGTCAAATGAACCTTCTGATTTCTCTTAACCATAAAATGGGCGATTCTGAAGCTTTACTCTGACACAGGGAGAATTAATCTGGTTTGACTGGGCTTAGGCTGAGTTATCACATCCCCCAGCCGGACACTACACACACATACACACACACACTGAGCCCAGCAGAGAGGAAAGACCAAAAAGGACTTGAAAGCAAGCGCGGGATTCCTATGGCATAATGCTGAGTTGAAAAAAGGGGTTAGCTGTCTGTACTTTAGGCTTTATTGGTCTCCATCATACAAAGCACAGCCAGACGCAGTGTCTCGGAGGTGGGTGGTGGGTGGTGGCACTACTTATTCTAAGATAGTCTGGAAGTTCTTAGTTGGAATCCATGATCCTCCCTAGCCTAAACCATAAGAGCTTTTTACCTCCTCTCTTCCATCAGACTTTTTTCAAAAATCACCTTATCTTAATACCTGTAAGATGAATTGTCACCTTTGATGCTCTTTCTGTTGTATTAGAAATATACGTTTGTTTTCTTCTTTTAACATCACTCACGACTATGAACTGCTAAGCACAGTGTGCAGTATTTCAAACATCTCACATGTTGGGAAATGGGTATAGGTAGCCCCACATGGAACATTAACTGAGGCTGACAATTCCATTTCCCATCCATTAATTGCTCCATTAGTGGCTCTTTTGGGGTCTCACAGCTGAGGTCCCAGGTTTAAGCCCGAGGCCAAACAATATCTCTTTGCGAGCAACACTTTTATTTCATTCATTTCCAAGTTCATTCATTTTTCAACTGCTATATTTTTGTGGAGGCTTTCTCTAAACACAGGCCGATAAGAAACATGCAAGAGTAAAAAAACAGAACCATGCTCTGTGGTGGACAGAAGAGGTCAGTCTGTAGGTGAAGGGTTGGGTAAACAACTCTGTAAATCATTTGTATCTCTTTTGGATAGACCTCAAAAGGTGTTTTTACCTCTGCCCACCTTTTTGAGCTGTATAAATGAAGCGCTGCAGTGACATGCACCCGCACCCGCACCCACCCCCACCCCCCCACACACACACACACACGCACAGTGTGGCTTGTGAGACACAAGCCGTAAACATAATCCATTTAAGTACAAAACTCTCCTTTCCTGCTTTTATCGCCAAGGTATTGAGGCCTGATTCGAGAAGATTTTTTTTAACCTGCAAACACCCTCATCTCTGTGCTCTGTGCTTCATAAATCAATCCCTCTATCATTCTCACGGCCCAAAAGGTTTTTTTTCCCCTTGAAAATGAAGACATAGTGGAATCAATTAGCTTTGATGGACCTGACGCCGCCGCAGCCTTTTTTGTGAACGGTGCAGTTTAGTTCTGTTATTGCTGCGAGTGCAAAAAAAAGGAAAGTTTTATTATCACCTGAGTGTTCCGTAATGTAATATTTGAGGAGACCCCGGTACTCCTAGAGAAGACCTGTTTCAGTGTGGTCAATGTCTTCAGCCATCAACTTCACACACATCAAAAATAGCTCAGTGACACGTAGGAGAATAGAGTGCACTTTAAATTCCTATTCGGACCAATTTTACCTCTTCTCTCCATCTGATAAACTCATGATTGTGTTTATGAGTGTGTGTGGGGAAAAAGCACCTTCAGCCAAAAAAGAAGTAGATTTGTGTCTTGTGGGAGGGTTGGGTTGCTGCAGAACGCCCACTATATAATCTTCTCTTATGCCTGCTGCTTCACAGTAATAGAAAGACCAAATTGACCATGGAAATATACAAGACCATGCTCGCACCTGATATTGTCACTGCATGTTTTGTTGAAAGCCGCAGAGATTAGGCTGGTAAATCAAGTGTCATGGGCAATCACAACTGCCCCTAAAGGCCTGGAAGTTCCCTAATACGCCCGTGCACACATCATCTCCACTGCAGATGTGCACATGCTCAGCCAGCGATGTGTACATATTTGCCGCAGTGACGACCCTGTTTGTTTCATTGTGTTATGCTGGAAAAAAATCTACAAGTCAACTCAAGTCAATTTTATTTATATAACCCAATGCCATGAATTACAATTTGCCTCAGGGGGGCGTTACAATCTGTATATCATATGGCACCCTGTCCTTAGACCCCTCAATTTGGATTAAAGGGGTCCTAAAAACTCACCCAAAAAAACCCTGTAATGGGGAAAAAATGGAGAAAATTCAAGAAGACCAACAGAGGAGGGATCCTTCTCCGATGACAGACAGACATGCGGTATATGTCTTGTGTACATAACAGACAAACCAAGAAAACCCATTCAATCTAATACTATTATGACATATGAATTGTAAAACAAGTGAAAATATCAAGAGACGTTGAACAACTTTGGGTGTCACCAAATAGGTTCAACCTGAGCCAGCCAAGCAGAATTATTGTTGTCAGACTAAAGACAGATGATGATAGTATACTTGAAATTGTTTCCAAAATTCATGCTGCATAATATTATGTATAACTGTTGTGTTGTTTTCCTCTTGCTTGACACATGCTTGTTTTTTATGAACGAGAAAGATGGCTACGAGCATACGTAAGAAACATACATTTGGTTTAGCTAAAACCAAGTGTAAATTCTTACTAGTCACATGTGGGTAGTAATAATTATTGTGCAAAAACATTAACTTACCATCAAAACAGATAATTTAAGTTTATTTTATTTACTTTACTTTTACATGATTTTACAGTGTTACTATATGACCATGTTTGCATAATGGAGATGAAGCCATGTTTTCACTATTCTCCTGGTCTCAAATGAACTGACGATCTACGTGCCAGCTTCAAATACCACAGTCACATAATTCATGCACAAACCAGAAATTATGATTCCGAGTGTATGTCTCTCTAATATCATGCACTGGGGAAATTATAAATTTTTATTATAACCACAGTCATATATTTGATTAGGTCATAAACAGGTCTTCTTTGTGCTTCTAGGTCTAAGAATGATTAACCCCCATTGGAGGGACATTAATCTTACTATTAAAAAAACAGTAATAAATATTAAAGAAGGGACAGCAATGCCATGGAGTGTGGAAAATAATCTGATAAGATTCATATTTTCTGTTTTTCCAATTATCCTCTAAATCTCAGTCTAATGATATAGGCCTATGTGTCAGAATATTAATTCATCAGATGAATATGTTTAAATATGTCACCGTTTTGTCAGACAACCTGCCAGAAAAAAAAATATATAGGGGAGAACGGGGTAATCTGAGCCACTTTTTACATTTGCTCCCCTCTAAGCGAGCTAAAATGATTTATCACTCAAATTGACACATTTCCCATTAATTCAGGATGTTTCCTAGAAATGGGCATTAGCAGAATTGTTTCAAGACAAAGGGCAGTGAAAATTAGCCTGGAAATCCTGACCCTGATATCTTGAACGATAGAGGGTCTGGCGACGATCAATAGTAATTTCCAACTCTAGGGGCGGCTCCTACTCGTGCATTTCAAATGCCACTGCACGCAGTTGGATAGCACTACAACCAATCAGAGCGATGCACAAGTGACGTAAGCCCCGTTCGTTTAGCGAACAGCTGTTAAACTGTTCAATTAAACGTTTGCCGTTGTCGGTCGGCAAAACAGAACATTCCACTTACTTGCTAGTGAAAGCTATGAGTCCCGTCTTCCAATTCGTTAAGGGTCGAGGCCAAAGCAGTCTCAAACTCACACAACATATCCGCAGCCATCTTTGATGTTTACTATCACAGCTTCGACGTCGCATGCACGTCACTGTCGTCATCCGGTTACGTCCTCCCCAGAGCACCATATAAAGGGCTCTGGCGCGCCCATATTAGATAGAACCAATTGAAACGTTATACCAGATTTCTGGTAGTCTTGATAAGCTTCAACGGAGCGTCTCCAGACCAACACGCGCAGCAAATTTAATTTGCCAGCGCCTAGTGGCAGGTCTGGGAATGCCAGGCTAAGTGAAAATATGATTGTTTTAAAAAAAGTTGTCATGAGGCTCACTTTACTCCAGCTGTGGGGTAAACTGAGACAGACCAGAAAAATCAAGGGGGTAAACTGATCCACTTACTTTTTCCACTCTGAAACTACCATAACAACAGTTAGAATCCTGAAAGCTAGCCACACATTCCAGAACTAATGTCGGACTAGTAAAAGAATGATGGGGTTTGGTCAATTAAGCAAAGTACATTTTCTAAACACTTGAAAGTAACTCTGAACAAAATCAAATACAACATATTATAATTCAAAAGGTTTTAATAAGATTCAAATGACAGATAGAACCAGTCAGATTAGAACACAGTCTTGGGGTCAGAACACAGGACCCTTGGAGCCAGCTTGTGTCTGGGGGTTAATACATAGGAAAATCAGAACCCGCGAGAACAGCCTGGGACTCAGAACACAGGAGAAGACCCAACTGGATTATAACATCAGCCTGTCATACTCTACAACTAGGCCTACTCTACATTCCAGCCCTGAAGGTTACAGGGAAAGATGAGAAGTTGCTATTTCCGTGTGGTTGCCCCAGGTCGTCTTCCTGGTGTATTTCCTTGGCATGATGGCTTTTCTACAATGTGTATGACATTAAAATAAAACATATGCTATGTAATATTACATTAAAATATGTTTAAGACTAAACTTAACTTGTGCCTCATGGTGGGGGAAAGTGAGACAGTGCCTCACTTTCCCCCACAGCATTTGGCTCACTTTCCCCCACCACCACAATTTGAGAAAAAACTACCTCTTAGCATTTCAGGCTAATCTTTAGCTAATATCATCACATGGTTTTTATATGTTGGTAGTTCATCAACACGTATGATATAAGTTTTTCTACGTGAATACATTTGCTTTGGCACAACAGTTGATTAAGTTGACAGCAAGAAAATTTACTTTTAAATGCAAAATACCTATTTTGGTGAAAAAAACATGCTTACCACAGCACCATGAGGTCCTCTCTTTCAGGGCCATGGGGAAATGAGAGGGGCTTGAAAACATATATCTCACATGAGCAAAAATGTTTCCCGTTGCCTAGATACAGGGGGTGGCTCACATTACCCGATGCCTCAGATTCCCCCGTTCTCCCCTACATTTATTAGCACTTTAGCTGCGAACGTTGACATGCAACAACACACCCCAACAAATAATAATACATATAAACAATTGCTCAAATGCTGCCATTTTGGAGTCAAATAAAAAATATAATCCAGGGCAGGACTACGGTAAATCTCATCAAGCAATCCATGTACAATTCCACAGTAGGATTTCTCAGCACATACTGCATTCGCTCATGTTCATACTGAACTTAAACACAAAATGAGTAATATTCTTCAGTACGACAGAATCTGGAATATAAATAAGATATTTCCACCAAGTCACACCATAAATATATATTCAATCTCCCATTACCTTTGATTTAAAGAGGCCAGGTAATACCTCAATATGCAGGGGTGGCCTTTACTTAAAGATAGCCATCCATGTGAATCCTTCCCATACTTGACAAGCCCCAGAGAGCAAGAGATATGTAAGAAAATGGAAGGTGAGAGAGGGGGGAGAGAGAAAGAGAGAGAGAGAGAGAGAGAGAGAGACAGACAATAAATAGCAGAGCAAAACATAGTAAAGGCACAAAAAATCACACAGGTAAGGAGGAGAGACAGAGGAACAACATGTGAGAAGGAGAGATAAATAGATAATCAGCACACAAGGAGAAAAGGCAAACTAAAAAAAGAGAGAGAGTGAGAGTATGCACCACACACACATGACAGATAAACTTGAATGAAGAGCTTGCAGCTAAATCCATCATGATGAAACTCTCCATTGCACCAGGAGGCCTCCACTACTTTAAGGTCTACGGGCTTTGATGGCTATCATTTTAAAGGTCTAAACATCTTACTCTCAAAATGTGCGTTAAAAAAAGGGGAATGGGATTTTTCAAAGTTTTTTGATGCTGGGGATGAGATATTGGAGACTTTTTTTTAAAATTGAAGAACCAGCTTGAATTCGTTGGGAAGAAGGGCATTTTTAGAATGTATCACATTTATGGCCAAAATTCCATTTTAATGAAACTGTACGTTTCAAGATTTGGATTTAATGTCTCTTCTGGTATGCTGAGAATAAAGTTGTTAGCATTAAACATTGATCAATACAAAATGATATACACACCTCTTTCAATTCAAGGTGCAGACAGTGTTTTTCGGAGTATTTAGCAACATCTGGAGGTGAAACGAATAGTTAAATATGGCATAATCTGCCACTGACTTGTGTTTCTCCACAATATCAAGAGATGAGGTGAATATATATTTAGTTATTTATTATATACTTATTCTTTGTCTTCCAACAGTTGGATTTCCAGCAGACCCATAACAACACGAAATGGTGTTAGCTTTGTCTGATTTGTGCTAAATGGTGAAGCAACATAGGCCTCCGTTAAGGGTTCCCCAATCATTTGGAAAATAAAAGGTTAATACTAAGGTAATACATTTTCTCAAGCGAATCTATACCAATACATATATACTGTAAGTGAATATTAGATTCCATTGCTACCAAGTCTGTTTTGAAAAAAATGCCAATCAATTCTACACACTGAACCTTTAACTTATACTTGTTAATTTCATTTCAATTGCACATGTATGTCCCTCATCATGTCTTGCAGGCGTGAGAATGTTGTTAGATGTGAGATTAAGTTTAAATCAACCCGTCTTGTTCTGTACCTGATTTGACCTGCAACCTATACAGAGGTCATGGGTATGCGACACATCCCCTACAGCAGGGGTTTTCAAAGTGTGAGAGAGTGAGCCCCCCCTCAGAGAACAAATTTCAGCGGAGCCCCCCCCCCCAAAAAAAAAAAAATAATAATTATTTTACAAATTTAAACATGTTTTTGAAACATTCTAAACATTTTTGTGCGTTTTTAAACACATTTAATACATTTTAACATCTTAATCCAGTGTTTTAATCCTGCTTCCTTTAAGCATGGATAATACTGACTGAGTGTGCATCGGAGTGAGAAAGATAGGCAGACAGACTTGCCCAAATTATTGACTAGTTAAATGTCATTCACACACCCAGTGTTTTTTCACTAGTGCCTCCAATGTCTTGCTGGAGGAGAATAGTAGCCAGTGGAGAACCAGACCCTCCTAGGGGGGTCCGGGGGTATGCCCCCCCGGGAGATTTTTTTTCACCTTTTTAAAGTGAAATGCATGAATCTGGTGCACTTTGAGAGGACAATTAAGAGGCTAAATATGAGGAATTTTGTGTGAACAAATATTGTGGAGACACTGGGTCTGATGAATTAGAAGCTATTGAAGAAGGACACATGGATTTTCCATAAAAATATTAATTTAAAATGAACAAAATGTATGCAGGGTCCTCTGGGTTGGGCTTGGTGCTCTTTTTCTTTAACGAGACCTATTTCTCTGTAATTTACTGAATGCATTTAAATGCAGTGAGGGGAACGAAGCAGAAGAACTTGTGTCCAGCTATGCCGTGATCTTAGTATAAAAAAAAATAAAAAATAATTATTTTTTTTTTTTTTAGTTTTTCTTTTTTTTTACATATTCATCCGCGCCCCCCCTGCCATAACCCCGCGCCCCCCAAGGGGGGCGCGCCCCACAGTTTGAAAACCGCTGCCCTACAGAGATCAATAAAGTAACGTATTAGATGCATGCATGAATGTACAGTATCTGCAAATGATCTGAATGCAGGTGTGTGTGCACAATATGTGTGACTCCATACAAGCTTGGAAACTGTGTTATTTGTGGGGCAATTTTGGACTGTCACATCGCCCACACATGTACAATATCGGCTACTTTGCAATTACATTTATACATACACTTACATGCACTCTCAATTACGTACACACAGACACGCACGTGCGCACACACACAGACACAACCAGGCATCTGTTATAGGGCTGTCGAGGCCAAATGCCATTATTCTAATTCAAGACTCAAGCAGTTCTGGACTAGAAAAGGCAGTTGTTTGACAGCCATTCCCTTCAAGCCAGCGACACACAGTCTGTCACTCAAACACACACACGCACACACACACACACACACACACACACACATGCATGTTAACCCGTCTCTCCTCCCATCTCATCACCTTGCCCCCCAAAACGCAAAATGTATTCATTCATCCAATCATTTTGGCCTCTTCACTTTTAGAGAGGAGGTGAATAGGCCCATTGTGCTGCAACCTGTGTACCTCTAGCCCTCAAGCACTCTGGCCAATGTTGGCGCCCATGCTCTCCCCCTTAAGAGGAGAGAGCCCAAATGAAAAGCCTTGTCCTTCTTTCTCCCTCCTGCTTTCCTTCCCCCCCCCCGCCATCACCCTCCCATCCTCCTCTCCTCTCCAAAAACAACCCATAATGGGGGACTGGAGGCTGTCTATCTATTTTTCTGCCAAGAGAGGAGAGAGAGAAAAGAGAAAGAGAGAGAGAGAGAGAGAGAGCAAGTGCGAGGGAAAGGGAGCGAGAGAGAGAGAGACCAACAGTGAGCTCATCATCCTTGATTAGGCCTGTCACCACCAGGTAGGAGGCAGCAATTAGCCTTGGCCAGGCCTGTTCCACCGAGACACACACACATACACACATGCACACATGCACACATGCCCACACGCGCTCCCTCGCACACACACACACACGCATAATTACACAGACACAACAGACACTCGTTTCAGACACACACCCATACACTTGGGAGACCGACTGAATGAGCGCGGCATCTGTTAGAGAGTGATTTGGCCGCTGAAGTGAAAGAAAGGATGGATGGATGTGTGGCGAGGAGGAGGAGTGGAGCGATGGCACACTGGCTTGGAGGGATGGAGAGCGGGAAGGGAAGTCATGGTGAAGGACAGGACAGGGAGGGAAAAAAGAGGAAGGGAGAAAAAGTTTCTAAAAAAGGTATATTAGACAGAGCAGAGGACAGGTATCCGAGGACAGCCAGTGGAGGAGAGGAAGGAGAGAATAAAGTAAGAGAAACGGGGTGAGGGAAAGGTGGAGTCAACGATTCTGGAGAACACTTTACAATAAATAACTTAGTTAATGCTAAGTTAACATTAACATTATTAGTTATGATTAACTAAGCAATAACTAACTGTTATGTTAAGTGAATGCTAAGCAATAACTAACTGTTATGTTAAGTGAATGCTTAACTAAGCATTAGTTAACTTAGTTAATGGTTATCCAAATATTAACTAACCGTTAATAACTTAGTGTTACCAGTTAGTTAATGCTTAATAAGCATTAACTGCTATCGGTTAATATCATTAACTAAGCATTTACTAAAAGTTCGTTAATGGACCCTTATTGTAAAGTGTTAGCAGAATAGTCGTTGTCAAAAACCCTTTTTGTCAAAATCAGTGCATATCTCCTGACGATCCACTACCTGTCCGTATTTTGTGTGCGCTGAAAAAAAAACCTGCATCAACTTTGTTTACATAGATACATTAACATAGGAAAAAAATAATAAAATAAGTGAGTTTAGTATTCTCCAGAATCGCTGACTTGACTTTTAAAGGGGAAAGGGGTAATGCTAACGTTAAGAAAGGGAGAGGAGAGGAGGAATCACAAAATTAAAGAGGGATTAAAAATAAAGCGCATGGCTGCTTGGATTGATAGTGTGTGTTGGGACAAAAGAGGAAAGAACGGAGCGAGGGCAGATAAAACATGAGTGATGGAGAGGTGGGGAAAGTAGGGGAAGCGGGGCAATAGTGCTGGGTGAAAGAAGAAAGGAGAGATGGAGTGATGGAGGACAAGAGGGTGGAGGACAGATGGAGAGAGGGAAGGGAAAGGCACGGGGCAAAAGACGGGAGGAGACGAGGGGTGGGGAGAGAGATGGAGAAGGAAGAGAGAGAGAGAGAGAGCTGCTGAGATGGACGGGGTAGAGGAGACTGGCTGTTTGGTTTTGATAGCATGTGCCAAATCGATTGTGGCTGACTAATCCAGTTAGTTATGGCAGAAGCATGCAGACGAGGCGCTTATGGGGGTGTTAGGTTATAGTGTAAGGGTGTGTGTGTGTGTGTGTGTGTGTGTGCGCGCGCAATTGTGCGTCTGGTCTATGTTCCCCGCCCAGTGTGTCTGCATGTGTTTGCATGTGTGTTTGTGTGAAGTATGTCCAAAGCTGACATGAGGCAAAGCTTCTGCCATGCTATGAGACTTAGCTCTTGGAGAAAAAAAACAACCACAAAGTATTCAATATTCACTCATAATTGCACATAATGAAGGAGCCTGCTCGAACGTTAAGCTAAATTAAATCGCTTTTAGCATAAATTAAAGGATGATTTTGACAAATGCAAGAAAGAGTATACCTTTTAACAGGCTGCCTTGATTTCTTTTTGCTAAATATTTTATTTATAAAAAAATAAATACATTCTGAAGCACACAGATGAGGACAAAATGGAGTCTGCTGGCCAATGGGATTACGTTTACAAAGGTATATATTATTTATTTTTTGTTAAAAGTGGGGCTGTCCATATTTTCAGATTTGCTCAACTCATTTCCAAATTCTACATCCAAGACATATGATGCAGAATACGAGTTTCCTATGTCATATTCCGTTCAAAGACATTGTCAAAAATTATTGCTTTGGCCCCGGTCATAACAGCAGCAGTGCTATAGGGTGCTTAGCGATCCCTGGACCCTTAGCCTGCTCTTTACAATGAGCCACTTATGTAGAAAAGGAATGCTGGCATGTTAAATCACTTCATCTATAATTGCCTGCATTTACTTCCCCTTAGAGGCCCAAACATAAGAAACCCTCCCAGGCCCAATAAATGCTGCTGCTGACCATATTTCTGATTAGGGGGCTTGGGGGGGCGGAGGAGAGGGTTTGACGCTCATTTTTCACAAACAATTTTTCCATTTTTCTTCACAGGCAGACAGTTGGCATTAGATTAGGGCAGGCCTAACAGAAGCAGGGCCGCTAGCAAATTGTGCGGCTTGAAGGGCAAATGCCCCTCTGAATTTATCAACTTATGGCTCCAGTGAGCTGCGAGGGATGGTGATGACCTTAAGATACCCTCCTAAGGATGCCTTTTACCGTCACTCCACGCAGAGCCTCTTGAATCTTTACAGGGCCATAGGCAACTAGTAGCAACGAGCAACAGTGGGCCTTTTGGAGTTTCATTTTGAATAAATCTGTAAGTAGATTTGCTCTACAGTATATATATATATATATATATATAGCCGTCTGTTGTATGTCTTCAGCATCATGACTGCATCAGTAAAATAAACATAGCAGTGTGCACAATGTCTCTATAATATGTAATGCGATGCCATCATGCCCAACATTAGTGTACAGATTGTTATGGGTTGGCTACTGCAATACAATCCTCAACTCACTTTGTTTCAAAATAATGAGGTAGTAACATTAATTAATAATGTAATAACAAGTAATGATGCTCTCAATAGTTCCTTCTTGATCTGGAGAAGTTGGGATAAAATTGTGTATGAGACAGAATATATAGAGTAGTATGCACAACATGCACAAAGTTAAGTTGTAAATGCAAGTCTGCTGTGTGTTAAGGAGAAGTGGTGCTCTCTCCCAAACTCCATCACTCACCTTACTGTGACAACTCCATACAAAGAACTGTTGTTCCAGCAGAGTCGTTACTCATGTGGAAGGACAGATACAGTGGAAACGCACACATTTCTAAGCTGTTCCGAAATATATTGTACAGCTGCCGTGACTTTAAGAGCTTACTGTATATGATTGGATGAAATACAGTTGAATGAATACGTTGTGCCTTAAAACATCTAGTAAATTCTGCATCTGACATGTGGCCATGAAAAGGGGATGGACACACACAGACACACACACACACACACACACCCACACACACACACACACACACACACACACACACACACACACACACACACACACAAACACGCTGACAGTGAGTGAATTAAAGTAAGCAATAAAAATGTTTCCTGTAACTCTGTGCAGCTTTAGCGCATGTTGAGGTGATTGCAGAACATACTCCAACTGACACACACTGCTTAACACTCACACAGCAAAGGGAACTCTTCAGGACTGTCTGATTCAAGGAGTTATGCTGTTAAACTAATTGTGTTCAATGATCTGATACCAAGAAAGTAAGCTACTCCTTCTGTATCAACACAAATCTAGTTAACGTTTTGTGTTGTGTAGTGTAGTTTGTTTACCAGCTTGTTGGCACATTTGAAACAAACGTTCCCTGTGTGACCACAACAACAGCATAGTCGACTCGAAACACACCATTGGCTAAATAACGTCATGTGGAGAATGTATGGAGTACCATGGAAAGATTACATTAAGGATTAATACTCTTGCAGAATCATTTATTCTCACTGTAATTATCATGTAATCTAGATAATCGAAACGCCCGTTAGTAGTTTCGAGTGAAAGGTCACCCTTACTAATGCCTATACGCAATGAGCAATGAGGTGTTACCGATATATGCTAATTTCATATACAGTAATAGCAGCCCGCCACCAGCGTGAGGCACTGACCATGTCCCACTTTATCATAATGGTCTTTACTGTCATATTTTACCTGTATAAAAAAAAGGCTGTATAGATGAATATGTTGTGTCCATGGCCAGTGTTATATGATCTGATATGGAGGTCATCAGGCCGACACTGTGGATAGTATTCTGCATAGTTTGATTGTAATCCAGACACAAGAGCTGTACAATGTTAAAGGTGGACAGTAAGAGGGTCGCGTAATGAGGAAACAGATTTAAAGCCCATATGGTTTACGTCAATATACCATGTTCCACTTCATTTGGAACGCATAGCTGTAGAGAAACTGGACCAGAGGACAGTAGCTTAGCTGTTGTGTTTTTTTTTACGCCCATGCATTCAGTTTGTTTGTACTCCAGCTTGATTTCTTGGAGCAGGGTTTATTTAAAGCATGTTGAATGGCCTCAATCAAAATATGAAAGGGAACTGCCTCGACTAGCATCAATTGTGATGTAGTGGCTACTTACTTCTCTTTCACAACAACAAAAAATGGTTTTGTCCCACTTGATAAGTGGCACTCTCATAATTTTTACACAGTCTAATATTACGCTAAATGCTAAACATTGGGATTGCACCTTTTTTTTATAGTGAGTTTCTTGCCAAAAAGTTTGTTTTAAAAAGCTGTTTATTAGAGACAGATTGTGTGATTGACACCGAGTTCTGGTAAAACTGATTTGAGGTGTTTAAGATCTTTAACAACACTGCACATATTAAAAAGCAGGCGTTCTGATTAACATGGAATAGTGATTAGGTCTCCAATTACAATCTGATGTTTTGTAATTTATTCCTAACATCTGATAGTTAGCATCAATCAAAGTCATAATTAGGCCAACAACAATATGTCAGAAATTGCCTTGCATTCAAACTGACTGATTTAAAAAATATATAAATAGGCCTATATATTTTATAAGTTAAGAAGGAATATTAATCAAATCACAAATCGGAAATGGTTTATTGACAGATAATGTTACATGAGTACTCTGGGATCTGATGGTGGATACAAATAAACATGCAGTAAGCATATTGGCAAGTTGGATAATATAAAATAATGTAACAAATAATACATTATTATTTCAATTCATAGTCACCTTCCACAACGTATAGGTGGCAATTCTCCAGCACCTGCATTTACAGGTGCTAAAACTGATCCTTCCTCTCATAATGTTCATAATAATAATATCCTGAAGAATCAACTTAACCCTTTGTGTACATACAAACAATCCATAAAGCACACCCTGACGTCCATTTTAAAAGGTTTGTTCAGTTTGATCCATGAGATCTGCTGTTGTCCATGACAGGTTGCATTATTTAAGCGTTTGATGAATGGAAATCCGTCACACATTTGAAAGAACAAAATGCAGTCATGCATGGTGGGACTCTCAGTTTATATAGGACCTAGAGACTAATGGTATTTTCCTCAAACATTCACTGAGGGATGTGTGATTGACTACCTCGATGCATACAGTATACAGGTATGTGTGTATGCTTGTATGAATGTGTGAGTAAATAAATCTGCAGGCATATACAGTAAACATGCACATTGTATATTATTTTTATCTTTTATAATCGGAACAGAGATTCCGTATTTCTTGGTCACGTGGTTGGATTCTCCCGGACATCAAATGCCCAGTGCCATCCCTTCTTCTTGGCTGGGAGAATATAATAATGAATATGACATTCATCCATTATTTGATTGTTAGTAGAGAATGATCTAATATTGCAAGAGAGAGAGAAAGAGAGAGAGAGAGAGAGAGAGAGAGAGAGAGAGAGAAAGAGAGAGAGAGAGAGAGAGTGAAATGACATGCATTGAAGGTCTAGTTGGATTAAAACGAGGGAGGTTGTGTTTATAGCACAGCAGGTGTTGGAGCCTTTTACATTCCTTTAGCTCCTGAGGTGTTCAGGCCACCTGTGATGTGTGTCATTGTATCAGTGTGTTCTGGCTCTGCCCTGGGGTTTCCTCCAGGTAAAAACTGTCTAAAATCCCTCCCCAGAGAGCATCAGAAAGGACTTCTGATCAAATGCCTCAACTTGTATCCTTCTCGCTACATTTTGACAAATTCAATGTAGTGTCTGCTTATTGCATCTGCTAGCCATTAATCTAAACTTGGTGACCTCCTGACAGGTAAGGTTTGGAGCATGAAGCATGAAGCAACTTTAGGTCATTTTATCACTGCACCGGTCCATTACGATGATCAAAAGACTGCAATTGTTGTAGCAATACAGGCAAGAAGGGAAACTACACATACATACAAAACACTGCTCAGAACATTGGCATCAGACATGGAGGAAATGACCCCTTAGCCCCAATGAGGGTATACATTTGATTTCATGAGTACATTATCTAAAGAATTACCCAAGTGATAACTTGAGAACATTAATAAAAACAACAGAACTATAACACCATCAAAAAGCAATATTGCAAACTTGAGTGGCTAAACCAAGACTCTCCCAAATACTTTGCCTAAGTTTGAATTCCCCCCAAAAACCCATGAAAATCACCAACAGGTGCATAACCACTGGAGGAATGTCGATAGTTAGCCTTCTATCGGTGTGTGAATGGTAACGTGTAAATGGGAACAGGTCTCCCTTGCAAAAGAGTCTCCGGACTCAATATGATATACCTGTATAAATAAAGGTTAAAAAAAAAAAAAAAACAGCCGTTGAGAGTTGGCTCCACTTGACTTGAGTAGAAGCCTCAAAGGTCTATTGCTTCAGATCACGGTTAGTTCCTCAATCTATGTTTAGCTAATCACACAACTTTGATCTAAGGTGGCAACACTACAGTATGAATGACCCATATCATGCCTATATGTGATGATTATGGACAATCATGCCTAAAACAGCAGTGTAAATATCAAAGCATTCTCTGGTAGGTTTCGTATTTTTTAAGTGTGGGCTGTTACTAATTGGCAATGTGAGCACTCACCGCTAATTGTGGAATTACGGTTGAGGATCCAGAGGTGAAGTGAACCACGCATCAGGCATTAGCATTGAGGTGACCTTCTCACATTGGACAAACTCCAGCACGAGGAGCTAAGCTGGGCCCTCGTGAGCATTCTCGCCACCTGCTCACTACGTCTCACTCTAGAAAAAAAAAAACAAGAAAAAACAGAAACAGGAGTGAGTCCAACATCAATCCATAAGCCAGAGGTGAAATATGAATTCAATACTGTATATGTTAGCAACATCCTTTGAAGATCTGATATTTGATATTTATACAAGCATAAAAAATGCGTTGACTGGGAAATAGCACACATGAAAGGGAAGTCATTAAATAGGAATGATCTAAAAGGTTATTTTTCTTCTCAAGTGAGGAAGTACAATTATAGCCTGCCCATTGCATTGAAAAAAAAATCCTAGATCACAGACAGATTTGTAATGTGTAATAATGACACATGTCCGGTCCAATCTTTGTTTTAAAATGTATTAAATCACATCAGCTCGGCCGAGATGTAATAAAGAAAAAAACTATGATCTTTCAGAAATCAATGCAATTACTGTTATCAACAAAATCAAACAAAAGCAATGGACCTTTGGGGAAATGAGTGGACCAAAACACACAAGCTCCAACTGCATGATTGCCTTTGCTTTTGCTGTTCCAGCTGTTATGGCTGCATTAAATTACGAACTCTCCTTTCATAACCCCTGGTATTGCAGAGCTCCGCAAAGCCAAGGCTGATTCAATTCACGACATATAAAAGCCTGAGACAGAGGCCCGTAATCAATGGATAATTTCCACGCTACATGTCCTGTGGACTACTGTGGTGTCAAATGCAATCAAAAGTGTCAAAACCTGTAAAACTTCCCCTCAGCCTGTTCGTATGTGGGCTGGCTGTGCGTGTGTGCACTTTATTC